>NC_061111.1:44356842-44379314 GCF_002878395.1 Capsicum annuum
AGGACATATCCACTCGCATGACGCTTCACAAATTCAACACCATAGAGAGAATCTTCCAAGCGGCTTTGGAGGTGGAAAAGGAGCTCAAAGAGAACTCTTTCGTGGCTGCCCAACTCGAAATCCCCAAGGTTGTCCAAAAATATCCTCCAAGGTATGAAGGTAAATTTAATTCTACTTCTAATCTCAAGGGGTTTCAATGCTTCAAATGTCAAGGGTGGGGGCACAAGGCTAGTGAGTGTCCAAATTGGAGGAATGTGATCCTAAGGAAGGGGAAGTTATACTACCTAGGAGAGGAAGTGGTGATTGCATAGGCTAAGGTTGATGGTAAGCCTCTAGATGGATAGCACGAAGAGGTTGGGATTCAAGTTGAGGAAGAAGTAGAAGATGCGTGTCCGTGTGAGGAACCGTGTGAAATACCTCTCTAAAGAGGTAAGGTCGTGAATTTGTGGACAAATTCCTCTCAAGATGGAGAGGATGATACGGGAATGATCATGACCTTAGATATTTTTTGAGAAAATTGAAGACCAACTAAATAATTCACAAGACCAAGTGTGGATGAGGCCCAAATCAATTTTTGAATGCACTCCATGGGGTGGCCTTGAGGCCTTTTTTATGGAAGGGCCCTTTGTTATTTAAATATTATTTTGCAATGTAATATAAATATAACATGGTAAGGTTAAATATCTTAGTTTTGATGCTTGATATTGTAAGAACACTCCTCTTAGATAGAAAGACTGCAACCAAGACTAGGTCCTAACACAAAGGTGGAATCGTTTGTGTGTGGTGTTTTGCT
Organism: Capsicum annuum; assembly: GCF_002878395.1. Taxonomy (NCBI): domain Eukaryota; kingdom Viridiplantae; phylum Streptophyta; class Magnoliopsida; order Solanales; family Solanaceae; genus Capsicum; species Capsicum annuum. The sequence continues at coordinate 44,357,636 of NC_061111.1, forward strand.
TGATACATTGGTGCTTGAGAGGTGAACACCCCTCTTTTGTCTTTTTAAGAGTTAGGTGTCTGTTGAATGTGGTATTAAGGGTCCAAGAGTGGAATATACTCTTAGGTTCTTAAGATTACAACTTTATTGTGTCTAACTACCTATCCTTGTTCTTGTTTTAGGTTCGGCTTTCCATGTTTTGTTGTTGAATCTGTAGGTTCTTATTGATGTACCCGTGTTGTTCTTCATTATATTGTATTAATACAGTTTGTTGGTCGGCTGATTTAATGTGTAAACACTTCTTATTCTCTCCATTCTTATTATAAGTAGCGAATCCGAGAGTGGTCACCTAGATAGTCCACGGTTTCTCTTCTTGTGGACTGTTTTGGGTGTTTGCTTTGTTGTGTTCTTGGTCATTCTTGTATCAATTGACACCCTTTCAATTAGGATTACAGATTGGACCCCAACTCCTTATTCAAACAGTTCAGTCATGATTTAGAGGCTTTTCAGAATACAGTTTATTTAAGTTAGGGTATTTCATACCCCACCCAGATGTTATATTTTTATCAGAAATTATATCTCAGTTTTGAACCTTTTGGCCTTTCAATTCATGTTTCCGCATTATACAGTATACAGGTACAGATATCAGTCATGGGTTAGTTTGTGGTCCTTTGGGGTTATGAGCACCGTGTAGCATTTTGGGTACCACATTAGAGGCGTTACAAACTTAGTATCAGAACCTAAGGTTCAATAGTGTCCTAGGAAGTCTGAAAGCTGCATCTAGTAGAGTCTTGTACATGGGTGATTGCGTGCCACATTTATGTGCAGGAGGCTATAAGATGTTTTAGGAACAGTTTCCCTTCTTTCAGTATTCATGTCGTGCCAGTGAGCATAGTCTCAAGTTAATCTCTCAGTCTAATCCATTTCTCCCTTTCTTCTACAGAAAATGCCTCCAAAAAGGAAAAAACAAGAATCAGTTAACCCCTCAGGCCAAACTACCTTTGGGCAAACATGTGTCCCATGCAGAGTTCAGAGCTGCATTCACTACTCTTGCCCATTCAGTTGCTGCTCAGAATAAATGACCAGCTGTTATTTCAGCCAACCTAGTGGCCAATTCAGCTACATCCAGGATTCGAGACTTCACCCGAATGAATCCTCCATCCTTTCTCAGGTCTAAGTCAGATGAGGACCCTCAGGAATTCCTCGATCGGGTTCAGAAGGTTACTGAAATTATGGGAGAGTCAGCTGTTGAGAGTGCTGAGCTATCTACATATCAGTTACAGGATGTTTCTCACACATGGAACAAGCAGTGAAAGTCACAAAAGCCAGATGATACAAGGCCTATTGAGTGGAATGAGTTTTTCACTGCATTCTTAGAGAGGTTCTTTCCCCTAGAGCTGAGAAAAGCTAAAGTGTTATAATTTATCAACCTTAGGCAAGGCAACATGACGGTGAAAGATTATTCTCTTAAGTTTACTCAATTATCCAGATATGCTTCTCATGTGGTTGCAGATAGCAGGGCTAAGATGAGTAAGTTTGTTTTTGGGATGAATGATAGTGTGGTCAATAAGTGTAGATCTGCAATGTTGAATAGTGACATGAACATAGCCAAGCTTATGACTCATGCTCAGTAGATAGAGAAGCAAAAGATTAAGATGAGAGAGAAGTAGAATAAGAGAGCAATGATAGGTAGTTTTAACTTTGCTCGGCCCAAATCAAAAGGAGGAATCCGTTCTCAATTTCGTCCTAAGTCAGTAGTTCCAGCTCCTTTTTTATCTAGTGATCCAGCTTTGAAGTTCAGGGATGGTAATAGAGATAGGGCGCCAGGCTCAAAGTCTCAGGGCAGTGTCAGCAATGCCCGAACTAATCCCCTTTGTCAGACTTATGGTAAGAACCACAAGGGTGCTTGCAGAGCTGGTAGTGATGTCTATTTTAGATGTGGCAAGCCAGGCCACAGAGTCAGAGAATATCCCCTGTCAGCTTATCAGGGTCAGCAAAACTGTTCCTCAGCTCAGTCCAGTCGCCCAAACTAGTAGGGTGCCACCTCCAGCGCTACTAATAGGCAACGCCCAAATAGACTTTATGCTCTCCAGTCCCGGTAAGATCAGGAAAATTCTCCTGATGTGGTTACTGGTACATTACAGATCTTTCATGTTCATGTTTATGCTTTACTAGATCCAGGAGATTCTTTTCCATTTGTTACTCCCTATATAACAATTGTTTTCGGAGTCAGTCCCAAAATTCTAGCAAAGCCCTTTTCAGTTTCTACCTTAGTGGGTAAAACCATCATAGCTCGATGGGTATACAGGAACTGCCCGATTATGATATTTTAGAAAGTCACTTCAGCAGACTTAGTTGAATTAGAGATGACTAATTTTGATATCATTCTCAGCATGGATTGGCTTCATTCCTACTATACCACAGTCGACTGCAGAAATAGAATAGTCTAGTTTCAGTTTCCGAATGAACCTTTCCTAGAGTGGAAGGGTAGTACTTCAACTTTCAGAGGTTAGCTTATTTCTAACCTTCGAGCAAGGAAAATGATATCTAAGGGATGTGTCTATCATCTTATTTAAGTTAACGACACTAGTTTCAAAACTCCCAATCTTGAATCAGTCCCAGTAGTGAATGAATATTCAGATGTCTTTCCTGAAGATCTTCCAGAAATTCCTCCCGAAAGAGAAATAGACTTCAGCATTGATCTTTTTTCAGATACTCAGCCTATATCTATTCTGCCATACAGAATGACACCAACAGAACTTAAAGAATTGAAAGAGAAGTTGAAGGATCTCTTAGATAAGGGATTCATTAGGCCCAGCGTGTCCCCGTAGGGTACTCTAGTTCTCCCAAAATGTGTATTGATTACCGTTAGCGTAATAAAGTCACGGTTAAGAACAAGTATCCTCTTTCCACAATCGATAACTTATTTGACCAACTTCAAGGGGCTAGTTATTTCTCTGAGATAGACCTCATATCCGGCTATCATCAACTCTGAGTTAGAGAATGTAACATTCCAAAAATAGTTTTTCGTACTCGGTATGGCCACTTCGAGTTTCTAGTTATGTCCTTTGGTCTTACTAATGCCCCAACAACTTTCATAGACCTGATGAACTGTGTGTTCAAGCAGTACTTGGACATGTTCATCATAATCTTCATAGATGATATTCTGGTCTATTCCCTCAGTGAGCGTGATCATGCAGACCATCGCAGAATCGTACTTTAGACTCTCAGATATCATCAGTTGTTTGCTAAATTCAATAAGTGTGAATTTTGGCTAAGGTCAGTAGCATTCCTTGGTCATATTATTTTTGGTGATGGTATTATAATAGATCCTCAAAAGACCGAAGAGGTAAGAAACTGGCCCAGACCTGTCTCTTCATTAGACATCAGGAGTTTCTTGGGTTTGGCTAGCTATTACAGACGATTTGTTGAGGGATTTTATTCTATTGCATCCCCTATGTACAGATTGACTCAGAAGAGAGTTAAGTTTCAGTGGTCAGATTCTTGCGAGAATAGTTTTCAGGAGTTGAAGACTCGACTCACCTCAGCTCTAGTCTTAGCTCTTCCAGATGGTTCAGATGCTTTCATAGTGTATTGTGATGCATCCAGAGTAGGTTTGGGTTGTTTCCTCATGTAGCATGGTAAGGTCATAGCCTACGCCTCCAGACAGCTTAAACTCCATGAGAAGAATTATTCTACTCATGATCTCGAGTTTGCAGCCGTAGCTTCTGTCTTAAAGATTTGAAGGCATTATCTATACGGTGTTCATGTAGATGTGTTCACAGATCATAAGAGCCGTTAGTATGTCTTTTCTCAGAAAAATCTCAATCTTCATCAGAGAAGGTGGTTAGAGCTCTTCAAAGATTATGACATGAGTGTTCTTTATCATCCAGGCAAGGCCAATGTTGTGGCCAACGCTCTCAGTAGACTTTCTATGGGTAGTGGTGCTCATGTTGAGGACAGTAAGAAGAAGTTAGCTCAGGAAGTCCATCAGCTTGCTAGACTAGGCGTTTGCTTAGTCGATTCAGAAGAGGGTGATGTATGAGTTCAGAGTAGTTCAGAATCATCTCTAATTTCTGAGGTGAAATATAAGCAAGTTAGAGATCCCAGACTAGTCAAGTTGAAAGAGTCAGTTAAGGATCAGAAAGTAGAGGTTTTCTCCCAAGGGAGAGATGGTGTTCTGCATTCTCAGGGTCGTCTGTGAGTTCCAGGTGTAGATGACTTAAGGCAACGAATTCTTGCAGAAGCGCATGATGCGCGTTACTCTATTCATCCAGTGGCCACAAAGATTTACCGTGACTTGTGGGAAATCTATTGGTGGAGTGGGATAAAGAGAGATGTTGCAGAGTTTGTGGCTAAGTGCTCTACATGTCAGCAGGTTAAGATTGAGCATCAAAAGTCTAATGGGTCCATGCAGGAGTTCAGTATTCCTACTTGGAAGTGGGGAGAAGTGAACATAGACTTTGTGACGGGTTTGCCTCGTACTCGTCGCCAGCATAATGCAGTTTGGGTCATTGTAGACAGGATGACCAAATCAACTCATTTTTTTTAGTCCATACCTCTTATTCAGTCGAGGATTACGTTAAACTCTACATCAGAGAGTTGGTCAGATTGCACTGTGTACCTTAAACGTTAATAGAGGAGATAAAACTGAATATGTCATATCCTTCCTGCATATAAAAATAAAAAAAATATTAAATAAAAATAGTCTTTGAAACTAAAAAATATAAACAGTGCAGTAAAAAATCATTAATAAAACTAATGACATATATATGTGTGTGTGTGTGTGTGTGTATATATATATATATATATATATATATATGAGACAGGGAGGTAAGAAGTTAGCACTTCATTCAAATTTAAATTCCATTTAAATTCAAATTCAAATTCCATTTAAATTCAAATTCAAATATCATATAAATTAGTTAGAAGAAGATTAGTTTATTATTCTTCCTTATCCCTAATTTTTTTCATGATATCTTTATCTCATTATTTATAGTTTCATCATAAAAAAAAATAAATCATATAAAAAATTGTATATTTCCAAACTTAAAAAGTGCAAGAATTAGCATTTTATTAGGAACTCAACTCATTTAATTGGTTTAAAAAAAAGAGAGGAGACATTCTTTTTATTTTTTATGATATTCTTAAGGAAAAAAATAAATGCCCAAACGTGTGAATTTAGAAGAGAAAATTGAAGGAAAGGTGTCTTTTAAGTCTTGAATGAAGGATTGGTGACATTGACCAACAGATAGGGTCAAACAGTTTTAGAAAACTTGATTAAGTTAATTGTGGAATTGATTAATATTTTTAAAACTTTCTAATCTTTTCAAAAATACAAATCAATCCAATCCACACCCCTCTTCAATCCAAATCAACCACTCTCTTCTCTCTCTCCAGCTTCTCTGAACTCTCTCCCAACCAACAGTTCTTCAAAATTTCTCCCTTCAACCCTCGACGACTTCTACCTCCGGCGATAAATAGTTGGGCTTCGAGTTCCCCTCTTTTCTCCTTTGAATCCCCAACGACTTATACCTCCGGCAACAAATAGTTAGGATTCAAGTTTCCCTCTTTAATTCAATCAACCTGTCTCTTATTCCTCTCTCGACAGCTTCTCTCAACTCTCTCCCAACCAACTGTTCTGCAAATTTCTCATTTCAATCCTCGGCGACTTCAATATTTGATTATAAATAGTTGGGCTTCAAGTTCCTTTTCGACTTCAACCTTCAATCGACGTGACAACCTTGCTCTCCAGCTATCATAACTTTGAATTCTTCATCGTTCCTTTTCTTCTTTCACATGTAAAAATTTATGGCCTTTTTAGTTTTGAAGAAAACGAGGAACTTGAGCCAACTTCTCTTATAGTATTGGTTAATAATTTCAATATTTATTGCACTAATTTGAAATGCGGTCTGAAATGGCCTTTTTATTATTTGTGTTTATAAAAATAAAATAACAATTTAGTTTGATTTGTTCTGTTCTTATTCTTGATAAAAATGGTGAAATTGTTATTTTTTATTAAACAAAATCGTGCTACTATTTTTTGTTTCCTCCGACAGATTACTCATCTGGTGCAATATATTAACCATCTGATGCAACAGATTTATTATATGATGCACCAGATAAACCATCTGATGCACTAGAGGAACCATCAGATTACAATTCTGATGTAACAGATTAATAATCTGATGTAACAAATTAACTATCTGATGCAATAAATTTACCATATGTTGCAACAGATTAAGCATCGGATAAAAAATCTGATGGAACTAAGTAACCATCTGGTGCAATGGAAGAACCATCAGATTAATGTTCTAATGCAACAGATGAACCTTCTGTTGAATAAAATCCCATCAAATTTTCTTATAGGAAATGTCCAAGGCTTGATTTTTCCAACTGATCATTCATCTGCCGCGATAGACGACCTTATGTTGGAAGAAATCTAAATAATATTGACCTTTGATAACTGTTCCAAGAGATCACTCATGTGTTGCAACAGATATATGACCTGTTGCATAGATATTTATCTTTCTCAATAGATGAGTGATATATTTTGTATTATCACAACAGATTACTCAACCGTTGCTGCAGGTTAGTTAACTGTTCTGACAGATCACTTATATGTTGCAACAAATGTATAATCTGTTGCATAAACTATTTATCTTTCTCAACAGATGAGTGATATGTTTTGTATTATCGCAACAGATTATTTAACTATTCCAACAGATCACTCATATATTACAACAAATAATGTCACAACAATTGTGTGATCTGTTGAACAGACCATTCATCTATGTTAAAATATGAGTGATATGTTTTGTATTGTTGCAATAGATTACTCATCCGCTGCAATAGTTTGGTTATATACTACAATAAATATACTACATGGTGCAACAAATCGGTGATCTGTTGCAACTGTTATTTACTATTTTGCTTGCTTGATTTACTATTATTCTTTTTTAACGATGCATTAATCAACAATAATATATTATTTTATGTTCCTGCTAATTTTAGATAATATGATTTCCAAAAGAACAGAAACCGAATCAAGTCCAAGTAAAGGAACAAGTGAAGCAGCTAGGCTATATCCACCACTCTATGAGCTTGCTTTACAAGCGTTATCTCAATCGAGAGCAGAAGATGAACACGGGGAGGAGGGATATTTCAAAAGAGATGATGCAGATGCTAATAGCCCATCCACCGAAGAGCTGGTCAAAGCCTTCATCATTGATCATTATCCTGTGAGAATGCAGTGTGATGGTGCCACAGATTTAACGGGTGATTTTGTGGTTAAGTCAGCCATGAGAAAATCTTTCGATGCCTTTAGAAAAATACTTCGAGAACAAAAATTGGATGCTTATTTCAGGGACAGCTACTTTGGAAAATATCGTGATTTACCGGAGGACAACAATGCTCGTTTCCAAATGAAAACGGTATATGAACTACTCAAGCGTAGGTTTATGTATAAAAATAAAGATAAGATGGATGAGGTGTGAATAAATTACTGTGGCATGTTTGTTTGTTTTGGTTGGAAGGAGTTTGCCATAGTTACTGGACTAAAATATTATCCTCCTTCTCAAGTTATACCTATTCTAACCCAAAAAAAAAACACCCCGCACACCCAAAAAAGGTAAAGACAAGTCATACGATCGTGATGATCTGGTGTCCATTGTTGGTCCAAGCTTCAAAAACAAAAATTTGATAGAAGCGTTGAAAGGTAAAGGACTTTTAAAGAATTACAAGCAGTCACTGTGCTTGGTTTAGTTTGTACATAATATTCTTTGGGCGAGTGACGTTAAGAACAACATAAGCCTCATTTAATAAAGCTCTCCGAGGATCTTGATGCATTTAACAACTATCCTTGGGGGTATGAAAGCTTCAAAATAACTATCAAATATTTGTTGACTCTGTTAGTGCCAAAGACAGTCAACTTATATGGCTTCCCATGGGCTTTCATGGTAAATGTTTCTTTCTTCTATTATGATATCATTCATTTTTTCCGTTCAATAATAATTTTGATTTATTGGCGTTATTTTATAGGCTTAGGCGTTTGAAGCCATTCCTTATTTGAGACAACAAGTGAACTACCGGGAAAGAGTTTTCTGTCCAACAATCTTGAGATGGTTGTCGTCCAAAATTGATAAAAGTCCAAAATTTCTTGATCGCTTCAACCCCCCGAAGGATGCAGTAAGTATAATTATAATTAATTTTTCTTTTAATTAATGATTTTTTTGAATGATCTAATCATCATTCTAATATATGTAATAATTTATGTTAGATTGTGCAGCCGTCGTTAGTTCCGACCAATCGAGAGTTGAAGATGCCATTTTTTCTTACTTTATGGTCTGTGCAAACTTTATCAAACCCTAAGGTCATCGACAAAATAAAAATGAAATTGTTTGGAGCAATAACCATTACAAGAAAAACAATTTTGGAGGGTGGGCTTGTTGTTGTTGTTGATGGTCTTAGTGGTGATGGAGCTGTTGGTGGTAGTAGGTGCTATTGTTGGTGCTAATGATGCTCCTCTTATAGTATTTAAAGCAAACCATTATGAGTATGATCATACAAGTTATACAGATTTTGCCTCTCCCAACAAATGATCTGCATACAAATGTTAAGACTGCAGGGCAAAACATGATGTAGTGATTAATTCTATTAATGCATTAATTGCTTCTGTAAAGGAATTGATATCTAAGAGGGGTCTTATTTCATCAAAGAGTATTTTATTTCCATCCGCTCCATTAGAGATTAGGGCTAAGAGGAGAAGGAGAATGATTTCTAGGGCATTATCAAGCATCCAAAAAAGCAAAATTGTAACTCCTTTGTCAGTGTGTTGCACTGAGCAACGTACAATGTCCGAAGAAGAGCAGCACGAGATGAAGAAGGTGAATATATTATATGTCTTCCAACTGACAAAACAAACAGACACATATCTGTTTCAACAGATGACATATCTGCTGAAAATTATCAAACAAATATATAAATCTGTTGCAATAGTTGACTAACCTATTGGACCAGATACTTTATCTGGTGCAACATATGTCTCGTCTGTTTTAGCAAATCAAATAGCTCTTCGTACCGCTTTTATTTGTACCAACAGATGATTGATATGTTGCAACGGATGGTTCATCCATTGAAAATTATCACACAGGGTCTTTCTCATGTAGAAATTTGTCCCAACAGTTGATTCATTGTTGCAACAAAAATATAATCTATTTGGGATAATTTAAAATGGGAGGAAGACCTATTTGATTTGCTAGAAGATATGAGTTATCCTTTTCCATTTTGTTGTATCTTCGTGATTAGCATTGACCAATTCTGGTTTTCCAGGTGGATGTAGAAGAAGCTATTGCTAAACAGCATTGACAATATGCTACTCTTTTTATGGAATTACGGAGAATAAAATGTGCAAAAACCGTACGTAAGCGACAATAAAGATCCAAGACGAGCAAAGCCGAATTTCATAGCATCGAATAAAGAACCACTTTCTCATACTGAGTAGATCTTTATAGTTTGAGCTTGTCAAATCAAAGCAATCCTTGGTAGTATACTTAAATTGTTGTTGATGTATTTGTTGAGATCTGTACCCATAATAATTTTTTTACATTTTATTTATTCGTTGACTTATTTCAGCTAATTTATGAAGGGTTCAATTTATTTTATTTTGTCTACGAATTTTATTTATTCCTTAGATTTGAACTTATTAATTGAAAAGGAATACTAGATTCAAATATTGCAACAGATAACATATCTGTTGCAACAGACGACACATCTATTAGAAAAATTGAACAGATTTAGACATATGTTGCAACAGGTAGGTGATCTGTTGGAATTTATCAAACAGGTCTTTCCACTGTTGCAACAGATGGACTTTAGATAAAAATATCGAGATAATGCAACAAATTACCAACCTATTACAACAGATAAACTATATGTCAGAACAGGTAGGATAACTGTTACAATGGATGGATAATCTGTTGCATTATAAAAATTCAACTTTCGTTGGACATAAAAAATTGCCACTACGTATAAAAAGGTTAAAGTGAATTGAATTGAAATAAAAAAGGTCCAACCCATCGACGGTGTTCAGTTCAAACACCTAAAATAATATAGGCATCAAGTAGACAGTATTCATTTTGAACACGTAAAATAAAACAGGCATCAAATATGTCAGTGTCAGTCTGGCATATTTCGCTGACTTGCCGTCACTTGGCTCCCAACGGTCATTTTTTTCCCCCATTGTCTTATATATTCATCTTCCTCCTAAAATTTAATCCTAAATTCCCAAATCTTCTTCTTCATTGTCATCTTCTTTTATCTATTCAAATTATTTCTTTCCATTTGTCCAACTGAGCTTGACAATGCCAAGCGCATCTTCCACTATTTTTTGTGATAAAGATTTTTGATATTGTAAGTGCGGTCATGAAGCTCTGTTAAAGACTTCTTGGACTCAACAAAATCTGGGTCATAGGTGTTTTACTTGTAAAATTTCAAAGGTAATATTTTTTTTATTTAATTAATTAATTAATTATTGACTTGTAATTATTTTGTAATTGTATTCTCTTTTTTTATAGAAATTGGGTGGATGCGATTACTTTTATTGTTATGAAGAACGACACCTTTCACAATAAAATCGTATAATCTGGGGTTTGTTGAACAAAATCAAGGCTTCTGAAGAGAAATAAAATCGAGCAAGAAGATACTACATTGTTGCCGTTATTGCTACTGGCTTGGTGTTGTTGGGCACATGGATATTCAAGCCTAATTGCTAAAATTTTCATAGTGGTGTTTATATTTGCTATTGGTTTGGTGTTGTCGAGCACATGGATATTCAAGCGTAAATGTTGGAAAATATCAAAAAGATTTAGGCATATGCTGTAAAATTTAGGTCATCTGTTAGAAATTATCAAACAGGTCTTTCCACTATTGCAACAGATTAGACTTAGATTATTAGATTATTCATAGAAATAACATCGTCGTAATGCAACAGATAACTAACCTATTGCAACAGATAAACTATCTGCCAAAATGGATTAAAGATATTTTACAACAGATTTACAATCTAATCTATTGCATTATTAAAAACTCAACTTTCATCAAAAAAAAATTATTGCCACTACATGTACATGTAGTAAAGTGAAGAGTGACTTGAAATTAAAAATTTCTATATCACAGGCTCTTCTATATACATAGGCTTCAAGCGTCCAGTTCTCCAATTAGTACCCCATACGGCCAGATCTCTTGCAGGTTTGCCACAGTGTTGTCGCATAGAAAAATTATTGGCTCGGCCATTTATGTGCCGGCCAGTAAACATTCGATGTGTGCAAGAGCGTGCGAGCCGCTTGCTTTAACGGCATCATCTTTTGGAAGGATCATTCCCCTGTTTCGACCTTCAAAATCCCATGATTTCTTCATCAACACTTCCTTTGGAAAATGATTCATCAGCTTACTCTCCCTCAATAAGATGGGCAACAGCACCATCAGTGGCTCCATGAGGAGAAAAGGATCAAAATCGTCGATGAAAGGTACATTGAAGTCATAAAGATTGATCTTTCCCTTCTCGAGTAGTATCTCAACAGCCCGATAATGCATACCATTCATTCTAATAACTGCAATAATCCTTTTTGCCTCGGTCCAGCTCTTGCCGTGTGGATTTGGCCTGTCCCCTCTAACATATCTTAACATTTCTTCTTCATCCAAGACCAACGTAGGAACTAGGAAATCAAGTCCCACGCCAAGGGCTGACGCCTCTTTATTGAGTTGATCGTACCGATCCTTGAGCTTCTTACAAAAGTTGAGGTCCATTATCCTATCGACAACGTCATAAGCTTCTCGGTACGTTAATTGCCTTTTCCTCATAAGGCAGAGAATTATGTCAACATGTTGTAAGATAAGAAGTCAATTTTTAAATAGGTTAGTAATTGTAAAAATGCAGCGGATGGTCCATCTGTTGCATAGGGTTCTCTAAATCAATAATCCAACGCAACTTATGCAACAGATGGATAATAAGTTGTAACAGAACTACTACCAGTTGCACCAGTATACCCAGCTGTTGCAACAGATGTGAAATCTGTTGTGTAGCTTCTTCTTCATGGGTTAGATTAGAAGGGCTAGGTTAGGAAAAGTAAACTTGCCTTATCCTCGTATGGCATACGCATATCAGTCATAGTCTGGAAGTCTTGGGAGGAAAAGAAAGGCCTGGGGTAATCTGGTACGCTTGGCTTGGTATTCTTGGCCTGTCGTCGATCCCTCTTCTCTTCGGTGCCAAGTTCCACGTACATTTCTACCTTCTTGACTTGCCCCGAAACTTTAACAGCTTTTAGAGAGGGAGGAATTGCAATTCTTTTAATTTTTGAGCGGAGAGTACGTCTCTAATTATTCTTTTCTTTCTCCTAACCAACGCTGTAGGAGTGTGTGGCTCCCTCACCTTCTTGGATGGTATGACAAACCTCTTGGATTTGAATTACTTTATAGCTTTAGAGATAGCCTCTACTTTTTCAAAGAGTTTATCCTGTCTGTCCTTACACTCATCCATTCGCAACAAGAACACCAGGGTGAAGAGGGGTGAGAGGGACCTGTGTAAGGGCGAAAAGGGGTGTTTTCAAACATATGTATTCTTTCTTAAGCATCAAAATACTTATCATCACGAGTGGTAGCAGCATCAGCATTCCTGCCACCAATACCAACAACTCCACCAGAAGAAGTACCTGGATCTGCCTTAGTAAAAGGTTGGTCATGAAGAGCCTCAACATTAGGCTGACCTTGCCTAACTTCTCTTCTTATGGCTGTTGCTCTAGCCAATTCCTTCTTTATTAACTCCACCTTTGGGTTTGCTATAGTATCAACATGACCCAGAGTAATATAAGAAGTCATCACCGACTCCTCCTCAGTAGGCACGATCCATGGATGCACAACCTATAAAAAAGAAAAAAAGATAGATGTATTTAAATCATATAATATAATAATTTTCACATTTGGGCTATATTTTAAAAAAAGACCCATCTGTTGCATAGTTTTCAGTATATGGTTAAAATCAGTTTGATTCTAGTTCAAAGAAACAGAGCAACACATGGATAATCTGATGCAAAATATCAATCATCTGTTACAACAGTTGCACAATACGGGTAATCTGTTATGTAATAGATGATCTGTACATCACAACAAATGAACAATATGTTATCAGATTAAACATCTGTTGCATAATTTACAGTAGATGGTTAATATTTTAGAAGTTAGGTTCAGAGAACCAAAGCAACAGATGGGTAATCTGATGCAAGACATACCTTGTCGTAACAGATATCCCATCTGGTGCATCAGATATAACATCTGTGGCACCAGATATAACATCTGTTCAATATCTTTCTTATCTTTGATTAGAATTATTTTACTTGAAGAAGATGTACTGCATCATCTAGAGGGTTAAAGAGATCAGTCTCCTTAATATTGGTGTTGCTCTTTGCAGCCAACCACTTAAACATCTTTGGATGAGAAACCTCATCCAGGTAATCCATTAACTGATTTCGAAGGTAAGGAATGGCTTCAAATGCCCAAGCCTAAAAAAGATAAACAGGAAGCAAGAAAAAAAAATCATAATAACTATATTCAATATAAACTAATGGATGAGTAAAATTAGTGATTAATTTTACCATGAAAACCCAAAGAAATCCGTATAATGTGGTCTTCCCTGAGGATAGTTTTGTCAGTAAATATTGGACAGTAAAGTAAAAGTTGTCATATCCCTAGGGATAATTGTTGAATTTATCAAAATCCTCAGCACGCGCTAATAAATCATCTTCTATGACCTTGTTGACGTCTCTTGCCAATATAACCGAATGGGCAAACCAAAATTGCTCCATGTACTACTCTGGTATGGTTTTATCCTTGAGATCTGTCAACAAATCCGATTCTTTGTAGCCACGTCGAGCAATGTCAAACAACCCATCTATTTTTTCCTTACATTTTCTTGCCTTGGATCTTTTGCGAGGTGGTGGCCCTTCTGGATGATGACATCTTAAGTCCGTCACTATGACAAACTCTTGCAAGCCAAAACAAACAGGCATGCCACAGTAGTTGATCTAGATTTCATCCATCTTCTTTTTGCCCCCTTCTCCAGATCTTTATCATCCCTTGCGTACTTGATCCTGCTCTTGAGAAGATCATATACCATCGTCATAAGGAAATGGATACGGGCAGAGGGGTCCTCAGGCAGCTCTAGAAAGCATCCAAAGCAGCTCTTCTTAAAAAGTCTGCCTATGTTTTCGTTCTTCATAATTTTTATAAAATGTTCAAAAATTTTCCCCATCTGACATTTAAGTACAATTTGACCCGTTAGTTGTTTTCTTTCTGGGTCATTTATCAGCATCGTAACTTAAAACCTACCAATACTAAAAGTTTTGACAAGATAATGTTGGGATGTCGATATTAACTCACGCCCCGTCAGTGATCCATTATCATCATATTGATGATCATCCTCTTACCACGAATACTGACACCACCACAAACACCACCAACCAATGCCACCATCGGTGCCACCACGATGACTACAAACACTACCACCACCAACACCAACACCAACACCAACACCACAAAGACCATTCAACTATACCACGACAGTCAACGGAACACTGCAATGGAAACTAGGGATTTATCGAGTTCTTCCTACAATTTTACCATCAAAACTTAAAATTGTAAACCCATTCTCGAAGATAATACAACTGAAAGTTTTATTTTTCATCATTAACTTAAAATCCCTTATTTTTTAGAAAAAAAAACAAATATAGAGCTCTTCTCGAACTCTATTGCCTATGAAGACAAAGAAAACGACTGATACAAGTAAGAATGAAGTCGAAAATAACACCTATGTGGTCAGAAATGAGAAGAAAAGTGATCTGTTGTGGAGGGTTAAGCAAATTGCTTGAGTAGTTATTGTCTGTACTGTATTGTTGAGTGAGAATGAGAGAGAAAGAGCCAGACCTAGAGATTTGAAATGATGAAACGTTTTGTATGGGTTGATTTGAATTTTGGAATAGAATGACAAGTAGTTTTGAAATTGTTAATTTGGTCCGAAATGATCTTAATTATTTTTAAAATCATAAAATATATGCGTAATTTTTAACCCTCTCATCATGTAATTTCCAAAAGGGTAATTCAATTGAAATTGTATAAAAATAATTGAAGTTGTAGTTGACCGAGTACTCTAGGAGGTGACCCTGTGAAAACTCACCCCTGGTCCTAGATTAATCAATTTAGGTACTATTAATCTAACATATGAACTCAATTGAAATTGTAAAAAACAAATTTTCAACATGTTGCGTCAGATTTCTCATCTGTTGTAAATTATCAATCAGATTAGGTAACAACAGATTATGAATCTGATGTAAATTATCAAACAGATTAAGTCATCTGTTACTACAGATTACCCATCTGTTGTAAATTATCAAATGGATTGTCATATGTCGCACAGATTACCCATATGTTATAAATTATCAAATAGGCGTTGCCATCTGTTGTGGCTGACCCCATGAGAACTCACCCCTAGTCCTAGATTAATCAATAGTTTACCCTATGAGAACTTACCCCTAGTCCTATATTATTTAATTAAGGTATTAATACCCTATTCCTAGATTAATCAATTAAGTTATTAGTCTAATATATGAGGAAGTAAGAATTGGTTCAGCTCAGAGTGATCGATCGACGACTCTGTTGGGAGAACCGCAGTACCATCTTATTATGCAATTGACAAGATACTCAATTGAAGTTGTAGTTGACCCTATGAGAACTCACCCCTAGTCCCAGACTATTCAATTAAGGTATTAGTACCCTAGTCTTAAATTAATCAATTAAGGTATTAGTCTAACATATGAGGTAGTAAGAATCGATTCGGCTCAAAGTGATCGATCGACGACGCTGTCAGGAGAAACGCAGTACCGTATCACTATGAAATTGCCAAAAGACTCAATTAAAATGTAGTTGACCCTATGAGAACTCACCCCTAGTCCCAGACTATTTAATTAAGGTATTAGTACCCTAGTCCTAAATTAATCAATTAAGGTATTAGTCTAACATATGAGGTAGTAAGAATTGATTCGGCTCAGAGTGATCGATCGAAGACTTTGTCGGGAGGAACGTGGTACCGTCTCATTATGCAATTGCCAAAAGGTTCAATTAGAGTTGTAGTTGACACTATGAGAACTCACCCCTAGTCCCAGACTAGTCAATTAAGGTATTAGTACCCTAGTCCTAGATTAATCAATTAAGGTATTAGTCTAACATATGAGGTAGTAAGAATTGGTTTGGCTCAGAATGATTGATCGACAACTTTGTCAAGAGGAACGCAGTACCGTCTCATTATGCAATTACCAAAAGACTCAATTAAAGTTGTAGTTGACCCTATGAGAACTCACCCCTAGTCTTAGATTATTCAATTAAGGTATTAGTACCCTAGTCCTATATTAATCAATTAAGGTATTAGTATAACATATGAGGTAGTAAGAATCGGCTCGGCTTAGAGTAATCGATCGCCGACTTTCATCGGGAGGAACGCAGTACCGTCTCATCTTGCAATTGCCAAAAGACTAAATTGAAGTTGTAGTTGACCCTATGAGAACTCAGATTCAATTAAGGTATTAGTCTAACATATGAACTCAATTGAATTATATATAAACAAATGTTCAACCTATTGTAACAGATGTCTTTTCTGTAGGATCAAATCAAGCAGATTATGTAATATGTTGCAACATATTATCCATCTATTGTAAACTATCAAACAGATTAAGTCATTTGTTGTGACAGATAATGAATCTGTTGTAAACTATCAAACAGATTAAGTCATCTATTGCGACAGATTACCCATCTGTTGTAAATTATCAAATAGGCACTGTCATCTATTATAGTTGACATTATGAGAACTCACCCCTAGTTCTAGATTAATCAATTAAGGTATTAGTTGAAAATATTAGGTAGTAAGAATTGGTTCGGCTTAGAGTGATCGATCGACAACTCTTGTTAGGAGAAACGCAGTCTCGTCTCATCATGCATTTACCAAAAGACTGAATTGAAGTTGTAGTTGACCCTATGAGAACAGACCACAAGTCACAAATTATTCAATTAAGGTATTAGTTGAACATACGAGGTAGTAAGAATCGGTTCATCTCAAAGTAATCGATCAATGACTCTTGTCGGGAGAAATGTAGTACCGTCTCATCATGCAATTGCCCAAAAACTCAATTGAAGTTGTAGTTGACCCTTTGTGCTCATTCATCCATCACTAATTCCACCTAGATCAATGTAGGTACTATTATTAATCTTAACATTAAGTTAATGAGAACACATTTTAACTCAGAGTGATCGATCGACAACTCGGGTCGGGATGAATGCAATACTAACACCATGCAAATGCAACGAATCAATTGGATTTGTAGTTGACCCTGTGAGCTCATTCATTCATCCCTAGTTCCACCTAGATCGATGTAGGTACTATTATTAATCTTAACATTAAGTTAATAAGGAGCTCATTCTTTTATCCCTAGTTCATCCTAAATCAATTGCAATGAAATCTGTTGCAACAAACAACTGAGTTGTTGGAGAATTTCAAATAGATAACAATATTTGTTGCAACAGAAGACATTTCTTATTTAATTATCAAATAGATATTTGCAACTATTATGACGGATGACTGAGCTGTTGAAAATTTTCAAACAGATATTAATATCTGTTGTAACAGATAACGTTTCTGATTTAGTTATCAAATGACATTTCCATCTGTTGTCACATATGACTGAGCTGTTGGAATTTCTCAAACAAATATCTAAATCTGTTGCAATAGACAACGTATCTGTTTGAAAATCTTTTTATTTGTTTTTAATTTTAAAGCAAGCTACTGTCCGAGTAGATAAAATAGTAGTACTACTAAAGGTGATAAAAATATTTCTTGGATTACTCAAAAATCTCATTGAGTAGTCTTGTCCTGTCTTTTCAATGTCATCCATTTTCTTCCTGATGCCCCTCAAATTATTAGTGAATATTAATTAATGAATATTGAAACCCCTAATACTTCTTTCGTTTCATATTGACTTGGCACTCCCATCAAGAAAATATTAATTAGGGGTTTATTTTACTATCAAATTAGCCTTATTAATTATGCTTTGAAAATACAAATTTGAATAAATAAACTTTGCTTAGTCATTTAATATTAAGGGTAGTAAATCTAGAAATTAGAATTATCTCATCTCTTATCTCCTCTCCTTCAACCCTAAATCTCTCATCTTTTTTATTTCTATCCTCTTTAGGATTATCACAGCCTTTTTTCTGTCCTCTTTCTCAAATATTTTCGTTCGGATCTAAACCGATTGATAACCATATCTTAGATTTCTCCACTGAAATTGCTATTTTGACCCTCTTTTGACATTAAGGTATGATATGATTCACTATTGCTCTTTCATTCTAGTCTTCTTCTTGCAACTTTATTTACATCTTTTTGTTTATTTAATTACCATTTTCTCATATCATATTTATTTAAAAAGTTTGAAGGAACTTTTAATTGTTGAATAAACATACTGAGAATTTTTATTATAAGATGCGAAAAAAAGTCATCTGTTGGGAGAAGTTTAAAAGCCTTGTTGGCAGTATCATTTTTTTATGTATTTTGTTTGTTTCTTTGTTGTTGATCCTGTTATTAATGTTGTTGGTGGGGTTGGCGTTGTTGGAACTTGTGGTGTGGTGTAGTTTAGACGGTGGGTGCTTCTTAGCTTAAAAATAGTGGAGTCCGAACAATCAACACAAGGAGAAAGAGAGAAAAAATAAAAAGCTTAAAGTGAATAAGAAGAGAAGAGTTGGTTACCAAAATTAAAAAAATATGTGCTGAGTGGGAATTGAACTCAAGACCAAAAGAAATAAATAGCCTTAAGCACCCATAAACAACAACTAGGCTAACCAAACAACTCTTACTATGGGTGCTCATTGATTAGATTATATACGTTTTTTTTTGCTTTATTTCCACATATACATATAAAGTTCGATACGAGTTCAGTCTGTGCTCATGCACCCGGAGGACTCCATGTGGGTCCGTCCCTTGTTGTTGATGGTGTTGGAACATAGGATGTATGCTTCTTTGTTGTTGATGATGTTGTTGGAATAAATGTTATTGTTTTCTTTGTTGTTGATGTTTTTTATTTGTTGTTTATAGTTTATGCTGTTGTTGATGTTGCAACAGACGGAGCAACTGATGGAAAAAATCAAACCACCAACAAGGATGCTTTGTATTTCAACAGACTTCATATCTGTTGCATCATACTTTATATCTGACGCAACAGACTCCACATCTGACGCGAATTATTCGGAATTTAATATAATATTGCTGAAACTATCCAGGATTTATGTGTCGTGTGTGTTACTTAAATAAAACTGGTGACTTTATTAATATGTAAATTAAAAAAAGATCTAAATACAATATTTTATCTTTTTGTTGTATTTCTGAAAGAGACAGATTGATAATCTGTTGCAAAATATATTCCACCTGTCAGATAACTTACAACATATGGATAATCTGTTGCAAAAGATGGATATATCAGTTTGTTTTTCCATCAGTTGTGGCGTCTGTTGGAACTTGCTAGTATCTGTTTATTCAATTCCATCGAGAGCAATAGATTTTTCTAAACACTTCTTGGCCAAACTCAATTTTTGCTCTTGGATTGCTTCTTTTTTTTTTCTTTGCATCCTTCAAGCTAGCCTCCAAATTCAATTTTTGTCCTTAATCAAATAGCAAAAATTTAGTTTGGTTGAAGGATGATATATATATGATGATATGATTTTTAAGGAAAAAGTTAATGAATAGTCGTGACTGTGACTTTTGTCTAAACACATTCAACAAACAAACAAAAACAAAAAATGCTTCCGATGCATCAAATTCCTCATCTGTTGCGACTTATGAATCAGTTAGAAGAAATCAAAAAAACTCCTTAAACAGATGATCAATTTATAGCAACAGATGGGTTATCTGATGCAACAGATATACAATCTATTGCTATAACTCAATTAATAAAATGGTTATTAAAGAAATGGAACGGTTATTGAAAATCAGGTGTATTCAACTTTTAAATTGAGAAAAAAGTTATTTAAATTTAATAAGCTGAAAAGTCATGACTTGTCAATAAAAAACTCACCACCAGCTTGATTTAATTAAGTCATTTCTTTTCACAAAAAAAAATAAGAAAATAAATGATAAACACAATTTAAACCGTAAAAAACTCACCAGAAATATTCTTGTTTTTAAATCTTCTTTATTAATTTATATAATTAAAAAGTCAAAAAATTTGGATTTCATGAAGATAATTTATTTTTTAAGAAGATATATATATTATATGTTGCAATAGATATATTATCTAATGCAACAGGTTAACTATTTATTGCAACGGAGTATATATCTGTTGTAACAGATGATTTATCTGATATAACATATATATGATATGTTGTGCAACTCAGTGTAAAAAATAAACGGATACTGGAAAGAACTAATTATTTTAATAATTATAAAGCTAAGTTTCAAGCTGAAAAGTCATGACTTATCACAATATTGCTTAATTTAATTAAGTCATAACATTTTACAGTAATCAAAAATGTCATTAATAAATGAAGGTGAACAGTTGTGCCTTTAAATCTGCTTTATTAATTTATATCATTAAAAATTCATAAAATTTGGATGTCATGAAAATAATTTATTTATTTTTAAAAAAATATATATTATATGTTGCAAAAGTAATATTATCTGATGTAACAAGTTATCTATTCGATGCAAATGATGATATAACTGTTGTAACGGATGATTTATCTGATGCAACGGATATACTACCTGTCCAACTCAGTGTAAAAAAAAATGGTTTCTGGAAAGAACTAATTATTAATAATAATAAAGTTGAAAAGTCATGACTTATCACAATATTGATTAATTTAATTAAGTCATAACTTTTTACAGTAATCAAGAATGTCATTAATAAATGGAGGTGAACAGTTGTGCCTTTAAATCTGCTTTATTAATTTATATAATTAAAAAGTTATAAAATTTGGATGTCATGAAGATAATTTATTTTTTAAAAAATATATATATATTATATGTTGCAACAGTAATATTATCTGATGCAACAGGTTATCTATTTGATGCAACGGATGATATAACTATTGTAACAGATGATTTATCTGATGCAATGGATATATTATCTTTTGTCCAACTCAGTGTAAAAAAAACGGTTCTTGGAAAGAAATAATTATTAATAATAATAAAGCTGAAAAGTCATGACTTATCGCAATATTGATTAATTTAATTAAGTCATAACTTTTTACAGTAATCAAGAATGTCAAAATGAAGGTGAACAATTGTGCCTTTAAATCTGCTTTATTAATTTAATTAATTAAAAAATCAGAAAATTTGGATGTCATGAAGATAATATATTTTTTAAAAAAATATATATATATTATATGTTGCAACAGATATATTATCTTATGTAACATATTATCTATTTGTTGCAATGGATGATATATCTGTTGTAACAGATGATTTATCTAATGCAATAGATATATAATCTGTTGTCCAACTCATTGTAAATAAAAAACGGTTCTTGTAAAGAATTAATTATTTTAATAATAAATCTGAAAAGTCATGACTTATCATAATATTGATTAATTTAATTAAGTCATAACTTTTTACAGT
>NC_061111.1:44379414-44382171 GCF_002878395.1 Capsicum annuum
ATATGTTGCAACAAATATATTATCTTATGTAACAGGTTATCTATTTGTTGCAACGGATGATATATCTGTTGTAACAGATGATTTATCTAATGCAATAGATATATAATCTGTTGTCCAACTCATTGTAAATAAAAAACTGTTCTTGTAAAGAATTAATTATTTTAATAATAAATCTGAAAAGTCATGACTTATCACAATATTGTTTAATTTAATTAAGTCATAACTTCTTACAATAATCAAGAATGTCATTAATAAATGGAGGTGAACAGTTGTGCCTTTAAATCTACTTTATTAATTTATATAATTAAAAAGTCAGAAAATTTGGATGTCATAAAGATAATTTTTTTAAATATATATTATATGTTGCAACAGATATATTATCTGATGCAACAGGTTATCTATTTGTTTCAAATCATGATATATCTGTTATAACAGATGATTTATCTGATGCAACAGATATATTATCTGTTGTCCAAAATAGTGTAAAAAATGGTTCCTGAAAAGAACTAATTATTAATAATAATAAAGTTTAAAAGTCATGACTTATCATAATATTGATTAATTTAAGTCATAATTTTTTACAGTAATCAAGAATGTCATTAATAAATGGAGGTGAACAGTTGCGATTTTTTGCCAAACTCATTCAAGTTCAATCCTCTATAAATAGGTTCCTCCTTACTCAATCGTTCGTTCTACTACACATTATTTATTCTTCGCTCTTGTTACACCTTCAACTACTTTCTCTTCAAGGACTTGACAGCTTTTTTCTATCTCTGGTAAGTTTTTTTCTTGATTTTTGTGTAAATATACGTTGTATTAAATTACATTCGAATTCTTTCTTTTCTTTAATTTTTTGTTTACGTGCGTGTTTTGTCAACTTATGCAATTTTTAGATATGGCTGATCCTATGTGGAATGTCGCTATTTTACGAGATGCCATGAGGGAACTGCAGAAGGAGGTTCATGACCTGCATTGGGAGTTGGCCGCCGTCAGAGTAAGGATGCTGCGGGAGATCCGCAGGCTTCGGAGGGCGCTGCTGCTGCCCTTTGAAGATTGGCCGGCTGGCCATACAAATAATAATGATGTTAATAATGATGATATAATAATTAAGCTTTTTTTATGTTATCTATGTATTTTTTTTGTTTGTTTTATAAAAAATTATGTTTAATGCACTTGACTTTTTATTTCTTATTTAATTTTCGTGTTGTCTATTTCTATTTCTTAACGAATGACATGTCTACAATTAAGAAATAATTTGATTCCAGTATCAATAGCAAGAACATATGAGTTATCTATTAGGTTTTGTGTGTGACAAGAGCTGTATCTAAATTTTGTTGTTCGAAACATATTAGTAATCTGATGAAACAGATTATTTATTTGTTGAAACAGATTACTAATCTGGTGCAATAGAATACCCATCTATTCAATTCATATTACGGGCACCTAAAACCCTTAAACATGAATCTATCTAACATGAGTCTACTATTACAACAGAACATTTATCTGTTGCCGCAGATAATGGATCAGTTTAAACTGATTGCTCTTGTATTGCATTCATGTTCTCGTGCAAGTTATTGTTGAAAAAACAACACATTAGCCGTTACCCAGATTCAACTAAAAAGCATAATCTGACTTACCAAAGTCTCCTCTCAAGTAAATTCTAAAGATGGAAGTGATTTACGAAATGAAATTTGACATAAGAATTTGGTCAAAGAACAGCAGTTGGGGTAACAACAACAACAACAATGGTCAACAAGAAGAATATGAAGATGATAATGAAGTATAAGATGATGATAATGAATCAGAAGATGATGAATAAAACAACAGCAACAATGAACAACAAATATCGCGAAGAGAGAGAAAATAACAACGGATGAGGAGAGAGAAAAAGACGTCTTTTTTCCCTTCGTTCCTCGTTATATATTAACTAACATTTGGATCAAAATATAAATTTAGAAACTTGTGGGTTATTTTGAAATTTCCAAAACTTTCTTAAACCATAATTAAGTAATTGTCACCTCTACTCAATTATTAAGACTTTTGTCACCTACACCTCATTTTAAAATTCTTTTGTCACCTGTGGCCCAAACCCCCAATTTAGTTTGACTTTTTATGAAGGGCTTTTTCATTTTTTTTTATTATTTAATTTTGTTTAAAAATTATTTAATTATTTCTGTTTTTAAAGTTTGTAATCATATAATTTCGTAATGATAAGTTGTACAATTGTCAATTTTGTGTAGGATTTTGTGAATTTACTGTACTAAATAATCAACTTGTATTTTTTTATACAAAATTTAAATAATATATTTATCATTTAAATAATTGTTACTGTAATTATCTTATTATTTTATTTATTTAGAATGCATAAAGATTTTTTCATCAATTCAAATTTAAAGAGGATCTTTGTCTTTCAATTTAAATTTAAAATTAAAAGAGATAACTTTATGAAATAGTAAGAGTTCATGTAGAATTCTTCAATTTTATGTTCCTAACTTTAAGCTACTAATAATTCTTTTGTTAAAAGAAAAAAAATTCTAATTCAAATATTTCTAAATCATTTATTACAAATTATTAAATTTGTCCTAAAAACTGCCACATGGCTTCTTATTTTTTATGATATTTTTAAAGAAAAAAATAAATTTCCAAACGTGTGCATTTAGTATGACTTTTTATGAGGGACTTTTTCATTTTTTTATTATTTAATTTTTTAAAAAAAAGATTATTTAATTATTTTTTGATAATTTATTTTAAAAGTTA
>NC_061111.1:44385171-44397295 GCF_002878395.1 Capsicum annuum
TTTTCAAAGCATAATTAATAAGGCTAATTTGATAGTAAAATAAACCCCTAATTAATATTTTTTTGATGGGAGTGCCAAGTCAATATGAAACGGAAGAAGTATTAGGGATTTCAATATTCTTTAATTAATATTCACTAATAATTTGAGGGGCATGAGGAAGAAAATGGGTGACATTGAAAAGACAGGACAAGACTACTCAATGAGATTTTTGAGTAATCCAAGAAATATTTTTATCGCCTTTAGTAGTACTACTATTTTATCTACTCGGACAGTAGCTTGCTTTAAAATTAAAAAAAAAACAAAAAGATTTTCAAACAGATATGTCGTCTATTGCAACAGATTTAGATATCTGTTTGAGAAATTCCAACAGCTCAGTCATATGTGACAACAGATGGAAATGTCATTTAATAACTAAATCAGAAACGTTATCTGTTACAACAAATATCAATATCTATTTGAAAATTTCCAACAGCTCAGTCATCCGTCATAATAGATGCAAATATCTATTTGATAATTAAATAAGAAATTTCTTCTGTTGCAACAAATATTGTTATCTATTTGAAATTCTCCAACAACTCAGTTGTTTGTTGCAACAGATTTCATTGCAATTGATTTAGGATGAACTAGGGATGAAAGAATGAGCTCCTCATTAACTTAATGTTAAGATTAATAATAGTACCTACATCGATCTAGGTGGAACGAGGGATGAGTGAATGAGCTCACAGGGTCAACTACAAATCCAATTGAGTCGTTGCATTTGCATGGTGTTAGTATTGCATTCATCCTGACCCGAGTTGTTGATCGATCACTCTGAGTTAAAATGTGTTCTCATTAACTTAATGTTAAGATTAATAATAGTACCTACATTGATCTAGGTGGAATTAGGGATGGATTAATGAGAACAAAGGGTCAACTACAACTTCAATTGAGTTTTTGGGCAATTGCATGATGAGACGGTACTGCATTCCTCCCGACAAGAGTCATTGATCGATCACTCTGAGACGAACCGATTCTTACTACCTCGTATGTTCAACTAATACCTTAATTGAATAATTTGGGACTAGTGGTCAGTTCTCATAGGATCAACTACAACTTCAATTCAGTCTTTTGGCAAATGCATGATGAGACGGGACTGCGTTTCTCCTAACAAGAGTTGTCGATCGATCACTCTGAGCCGAACCAATTCTTACTACCTTATATTTTCAACTAATACCTTAATTGATTAATCTAGGACTAGGGGTGAGTTCTCATAATGTCAACTACAATAGATGACAATGCCTATTTGATAATTTACAACAGATGGGTAATCTGTCGCAATAGATGACTTAATCTGTTTGATTGTTTACAACAGATTCATTATCTGTCGCAACAAATGACTTAATCTGTTTGATAGTTTACAACAGATGGATAATATGTTGCAACAGATTACATAATCTGCTAGATTTGATCCAACAGAAAAGACATCTGTTGCAATAGGTTGAACACTTGTTTAAATATAATTCAATTGAGTTCATACGTTAGACTAATACCTTAATTGAATGTGAGTTCTCATAGGGTCAACTACAACTTCAATTTAGTCTTTTGGTGATTGCAAGATGAGATGGTACTGCGTTCCTCCTGACGAGAGTCGACGATCGATCACTCTAAGCCGAGCCGATTCTTACTACCTCATATGTTATACTAATACCTTAATTGATTAATATAGGACTAGGGTACTAATACCTTAATTGAATAATCTAGGACTAAGGGTGAGTTCTCATAGGGTCAACTACAACTTTAATTGAGTCTTTTGGTAATTGCATAATGAGACGGTACTGCGTTCCTCTTGACAAAGTCGTCGATCAATCATTCTGAGCCAAACCGATTCTTACTACCTCATATATTAGACTAATACCTTAATTGATTAATCTAGGACTAGGGTACTAATACCTTAATTAAATAGTCTGGGACTAGGGGTGAGTTCTCATAGGGTAAAATACAACTTTAATTGAGTCTTTTGGCAATTGCATAATGATACGGTACTGCGTTCCTCCTGACAGCGTCGTCGATCGATTACTCTGAGCCGAATCGATTCTTACTACCTCATATGTTAGACTAAAACCTTAATTGATTAATTTAGGACTAGGGTACTAATACCTTAATTGAATAGTCTGGGACTAGGGGTGAGTTCTCATAGGGTCAACTACAACTTCAATTGAGTCTTTTGTCAATTGCATAATAAGACGGTACTGCATTTCTCCCGACAGAGTCGTCGATCGATCACTCTGAGCCGAACCAATTCTTACTTCCTCATATATTAGACTAATAACTTAATTGATTAATCTAGGAATAGGTACTAATACCTTAATTAAATAATCTAGGACTAGGGGTGAGTTCTCATAGGGTAAACTATCGATTAATCTAGGACTAAGGGTGAGTTCTCATAGGGTCAGCCACAACAGATGGCAGCGCCTATTTGATAATTTATAACATATGGGTAATCTGTTGCAACATATGACAATCCATTTGATAATTTACAGCAGATGGGTAATCTGTAGCAACAGATGACTTAATCTGTTTGATAATTTACATCAGATTCATAGTATGTTATTACCTAATCTAATTGATAATTTACAACAGATGAGAAATCTGACGCAAAATGTTGAAAATTTGTTTTTTACAATTTCAATTGAGTTCATATGTTAGATTAATAGTACCTAAATTGATTAATCTAGGACTAGGGGTGAGTTTTCGCAGGGTCACCTCCTAGAGTACTCGGTCAACTACAACTTCAATTATTTTTATACAATTTCAATCGAATTACCCTTTTGAAAATTACATGATGAGAGGGTTAAAAATTACGCATATATTTTATGATTTTAAAAATAATTAAGATCATTTCGGACCAAATTAACATTTTCAAAACTACTTGTCATTCTATTCCAAAATTCAAATCAACCCATACAAAACATTTCATCATTTCAAATCTCTAGGTCTGGCTGTTTCTCTCTCATTCTCACTCAACAATATAGTACAGACAATAACTACTCAAGCAATTTGCTTAACCCTCCACAACAGATCACTTTTCTTCTCATTTCTGACCACATAGGTGTTATTTTCGACTTCATTCTTACTTGTATCAGTCGTTTTCTTTGTCTTCATAGGCAATAGAGTTCGAGAAGAGCTCTATATTTGTTTTTTTTCTAAAAAATAAGGGCTTTTAAGTTAATGATGAAAAATAAAACTTTCAGTTGTATTATCTTCGAGAATGGGTTTACAATTTTAAGTTTTGATGGTAAAATTGTAGGAAGAACTTGATAAATCCCTAGTTTCCATTGCAGTGTTCCATTGACTGTCGTGGTATAGTTTGATGGTGTTTGTGGTGTTGGTGGTGGTAGTGTTTGTAGTCATCGTGGTGGCACCGGTGATGGCATTGGTTGGTGGTGTTTGTGGTGGTGTTTGTGGTGGTGTCAGTATTCGTGGTAAGAGGATGATCATCAATATGATGATAATGGATCACCGATGGGGCGTGCGTTAATATCGACATCCCAGCATTATCTTGTCAAAACTTTTAGTATCGGTAGGTTTTAAGTTGCGATACTGATAAATGACCCAGAAAGAAAACAACTAACTGGTCAAATTGTACTTAAATGTCAGATGGGGAAAATTTTTGAACATTTTATGAAAATTATGAAGAACGAAAACATAGGCGGACTTTTTAAGAAGAGCTGCTTTGGATGCTTTCTAGAGCTGCCTGAGGACCCCTCTGCCCGTATCCATTTCCCTATGACGATGGTATATGATCTTCTCAAGAGCAGGATCAAGTACGCGAGGGATGATAAAGATTTGGAAGAGGGGGCAAAAAGAAGATGGATGAAATCTAGATCAACTACTGTGGCATGCCTATTTGTTTTGGCTTACAAGAGTTTGCCATAGTGACGGGCTTGAGATTCCATCATCCAGAAGGACCACCACCTCACAAAAGATCCAAGGAAAGAAAATGTAAGGAAAAAATAGATGGTTTGTTTGACATTGCTCGATGTGGCTACAAAGAATCGAATTTGTTGATAGATCTTGAGGATAAAACCATACCAGAGTAGTACATGGAGCAATTTTGGTTTGCCCATTCGGTTATATTGGCAAGAGACGTCAACAAGGTCATAGAAGATGATTTATTAGCGCGTGCTGAGGATTTTGATAAATTTAACAATTATCCCTAGGGATATGACAACTTCTACTTGACTGTACAATATTTACTGACAAAGCTATCCTCAGGGAAGACCACATTATACGGATTTCTTTGGGCTTTCATGGTAAGATTAATCACTAATTTTACTCATCCATTAATTTATATTGAATATAGTTATTATGATTTTTTTTTGCTTGCTTCCTATTTATCTTTTTTAGGCTTGGGCATTTGAAGCCATTCCCCCCCTTCAAAAGCA
Source organism: Capsicum annuum (assembly GCF_002878395.1). Lineage (NCBI taxonomy): Eukaryota > Viridiplantae > Streptophyta > Magnoliopsida > Solanales > Solanaceae > Capsicum > Capsicum annuum. Next base: position 44,389,596 of record NC_061111.1, read on the forward strand.
GTTAATGGATTACCTGGATGAGGTTTCTCATCCAAAGATGTTTAGGTGGTTGGCTGCAAAGAGAAACACCAATATTAAGGAGGCTGATCTCTTTAACCCTCTGGATGATGCAGTACATCTTCTTCAAGTAAAATAATTTTAATCAAAGATAAGAAAGATATTGAACAGATATTATATCTGGTGCCACAGATGTTATATCTGATGCACCAGATGGGACATCTGTTACGACAAGGTATATCTTACATCAGATTACCCATCTGTTGCTTTGGTTCTCTGAACCTAACTCCTAAAATATTAACCTTCTACTGTAAATTATGCAACAGATGTTTAATCTGATAACATATTGTTCATTTGTTGTGATGTACAGATCATCTATTGCATAACAGATTACCCGTCTTGTGCAACTGTTGTAACAGATGATTGATATTTTGCATCAGATTATGCATGTGTTGCTCTGTTTCTTTGAACCAGACTCAAACGGATTTTAACCATATACTGCAAACTATGCAACAGATGGGTATTTTTTTAAAACGTAGCCCAACTGTGAAAATTATTATATTATATGATTTAAATACGTCTATCTTTTTTTCTTTTTTATAGGTTGTGCATCCATGGATCGTGCCTATTGAGGAGGAGTCGGTGATGACTTCTTATATTACTCTAGGTCATGTTGATACTATAGCAGACCCAATGGTGGAGTTAATAAAGAAGGAATTGGCTAGAGCAACAGCCATAAGAAGAGAAGTTAGACAAGGTCAGCCTAATGTTGAGGCTCTTCATGACCAACCTTTTACTAAGGCAGATCCGGGTACTTCTTCTAGTGGAGTTGTTGGTGTTGGTGGCAGGAATGCTGATGCTGCTACCACTCGTGATGATGAGCATTTTGATGCCTAAGAAAGAATAAATATGTTTGAAAACACCCCTTTTTGCCCTTACACAGGTCCCTCTCACCCCTCTTCACCCTGGTGTTCTCGTTGCGAATGGATGAGTGTAAGGACAGACAGGATAAACTCTTTGAAAAAGTAGAGGCTATCTCTAAAGCTATCAAGTAATTCAAATCCAAGAGGTTTGTCATACCATCCAATAAGATGAGGGAGCCACACACTCCTACAGCATTGGTTAGGAGAAAGAAAAGAGCAATTAGAGACGTACTCTCTGCTCAAAAATTAAAAGAAATTGCAATTCCTTCCTCTCTAAAAGCTGTTAAAGTTTAGGGACCAGTCAAGAAGGTAGAAATGTACGCGGAACTTGGCACCAAAGAGAAGAGGGATCGGCGACAGGCCAAGAATACCAAGCCAAGCGTACCAGATTACCCAAGGCCTCCCTTTTCCTCCCAAGACTTCCAGACTATGACTGATATGCGTATGCCATACGAGGACAAGGCAAGTTTACTTTTCCTAACCTAGCCCTTCTAATCTAACCCATGAAGAAGAAGCTACACAACAAATTTCACATCTGTTGCAACAGCTGGGTATACTGGTGCAACTGGTAGTAGTTCTGTTGCAACTTATTATCCATCTGTTGCATAAGTTGCGTTGGATTATTGATTCAGAGAACCCTATGTAACAGATGGACCATCCGCTGCATCTTTACAATTACTAACCTATTTAAAAATTGACTTCTTATCTTACAACATGTTGACATAAATCTCTGCCTTATGAGGAAAAGGCAATTAACGTACCTAGAAGCTTATGACGCTGCCGATAGGATAATGGACCTCAACTTCTGCAAGAAGCTCAAGGATCGGTACGATCAACTCAATGAAGAGGTGTCAGCCCTTGGCGTGGGACTTGATTTCCTAGTTCTTACGTTGGTCTTGGATGAAGAAGAAACGTTAAGATATGTTAGAGGGGACAGGCTAAATCCACACGGCAAGAGCTGGACCGAGGCAAAAAGGATTACTGCAGTCATTAGCATGAACGACATGCATTATCGGGCTGTTGAGATATTACTCAAGAAGGGAAATATCAATCTTTATGACTCCAATGTACCTCTCATCGACGATTTTGATCTTTTCTCCTCATGGAGCCACTGATGGTGTTGTTTTCCATCTAATTGGGGGAGAGTAAACTGATGAATCATTTTTCAAAGGAAGTGTTGATGAAGAAATCATGGGATTTTGAAGGTCGAAACAGGGGAATGATCCTTCCAATAGATGATGCCATTAAAGCAAGTGGCTCGCACGCTCTTGCACACATCGAATGTTTACTGACCGGCACAGAAATGGCCGAGCCAACAATTTTTCTGTGCGACAACACTGTGGCAAACCTGCAAGAGATCTGGCCGTATGGGGTACTAATTGGAGAACTGGACGCTTGAAGCCTGTGTATATAGAAGAGCCTGTGATATAGAAATTTTTAATTTCAAGTCACCCTTCACTTTATTACATGTACATGTAGTGGCAATAATTTTTTTCTGATGAAAGTTGAGTTTTTAATAATGCAATAGATTAGATTGTAAATCTATTGTAAAATATCTTTAATCCATTCTGGCAGATAGTTTATCTATTGCAATAGGTTAGTTATCTGTTGCATTACGACGATGTTATTTCTATGAATAATCTAATAATCTAAGTCTAATCTGTTGCAACAGTGGAAAGACCTGTTTGATAATTTCTAACAAATGACCTAAATTTTACAACATATGCCTAAATCTTTTTGATATTTTCCAACAGTTACGCTTGAATATCCATGTGCTCGACAACACCAAACCAATAGCAAATATACACACCACCATGAAAATTTTAGCAATTAGACTTGAATATCCATGTGCCCAACAACACCAAGCCAGTAGCAATAATGGCAACAATGTAGTATCTTCTTGCTCGATTTTATTTCTCTTCAGAAGCCTTAATTTTGTTCAACAAACCCCAGATTACACGATTTTATTGTGAAAGGTGTCGTTCTTCATACCAATAAAAGTAATCGCATCCACCCAATTTCTATAAAAAAAAGAGAATACAATTACAAAACAATTACAAGTCAATAATTAATCAATTAATTAAATAAAAAAAATATTATCTTTGAAATTTTACAAGTAAAACACCTACGACCCAGATTTTGTTGAGTCCAAGAAGTCTTTAACAGAGCTTCATGACCGCACTTACAATATCAAAAATCTTTATCACAAAAAATAGTGAAAGATGCGCTCGGCATTGTCAAGCTCAGTTGGACAAAAGGAAAGAAATAATTTGAATAGATAAAAGAAGATGACAATGAAGAAAAAGATTTGGGAATTTAGGATTAAATTTTAGGAGGAAGATGAATATATAAGACAATGGGGGAAAAAATGACCGTTGGGAGCCAAGTGACGGCAAGTCAGCGAAATGTGCCAGACTGACACTGACATATTTGATGCCTATTTTATTTTACGTGTTTAAAATGAATATTGTCTACTTGATGCCTATATTATTTTAGGTGTTTGAACTGAACACCGTCGATGGGTTGCACCTTTTTTATTTCAATTCAATTCACTTTAACCTTTTTATACGTAGTGGTAATTTTTTATGTCCAACGAAAGTTGAATTTTTATAATGCAACAGATTATCCATCCATTATAACAGTTATCCTACCTGTTCTGACATATAGTTTATCTGTTGTAATAGGTTGGTCATCTGTTGCATTATCTCGATGTTTTTATCTAAAGTCCATCTGTTGCAACAGTGGAAAGACCTGTTTAATAAATTCCAATAGATCACCTACCTGTTGCAACATATGTCTAAATCTGTTCGATTTTTCTAATAGATGTGTCATTTGTTGCAACAGATATATTATATGTTGCAATATTTGAATCTAGTAGTCCTTTTCAATTAATAAGTTCAAATCTAAGGAATAAATAAAATTCGTAGACAAAATAAAATAAATTGAACCCTTCATAAATTAGGTGAAATAAGTCAACGAATAAATAAAATGTAAAAAAATTATTATGGGTACAGATCTCAACAAATACATCAACAACAATTTAAGTATACTACCAAGGATTGCTTTGAATTGACAAGCTCAAACTATAAAGATCTACTCAGTATGGGAAAGTGGTTCTTTATTCGATGCTATGAAATTCGGCTTTGCTCGTCGTGGATCTTTATTGTCGCTTACGTATGGTTTTTGCGCTTTCTATTCTCCGTATTTTCATAAAAAGAGTAGTATATTGTCAATGCTGTTTAGCAATAACTTCTTCTACATCCACCTGGAAAACCAGAATTGGTCAATGCTAATCACGAAGATACAACAAAATAGAAAAGGATAACTCATATCTTCTAGCAAATCAAATAGGTATTCCTCCCATTTTAAATTATCCCAAATAGATTATATTTTTGTTACAACAATGAATCAATTGTTGGGACAAATTTCTACATGAGAAAGACCCTATGTGATAATTTTCAATGGATGAACCATCCGTTGCAATATATCAATCATCTGTTGCAGCATATAGGTCATCTGTTGGTACAAATAAAAGCGGTACGAAGAGCTGTTTGATTTGCTAAAACAGAAGAGACATATGTTGCACCAGATAAAGTATCTGGTGCAATAGGTTAGTCAACTGTTGCAACAGATTTATATATCTGTTTGATAATTTTCAGCAGATATGTCATCTGTTGAAATAGATGTGTCTGTTTGTTTTGTCAGTTGGAAGACATATAATATATTTTCCTTCTTCAGCTCGTGCTGCTCTTCTTTGGACATTGTACGTTGCTCAGTGCAACACACAGACAGAGGAGTTACAATTTTGCTTTTTTGGATGCTTGATAATGCCCTAGAAATCACTCTCCTTCTCCTCTTAGCCCTAATCTCTAATGGAGCGGATGAAAATAAAATACTCTTTGATGAAATGAGACCTCTCTTAGATATCAATTCCTTTATAGAAGCAATTAATGCATTAATAGAATTAATCACTACATCATGTTTTGCCCTGCAGTCTTAACATTTGTATGCAGATCATTTGCTGGGAGAGGCAAAATCTGTATAACTTGTATGATCATACTCATAATGGTTTGCTTTAAATACTATAAGAGGAGCATCATTATCACCAACAATATCACCTACCACCACCAACAGCTCCATCACCACTAAGACCATCAACAACAACAACAAGCCCACCCTCCAAAATTGTTTTTCTTGTAATGGTTATTGCTCCAAACAATTTTATTTTTATTCTATCGATGACCTTAGAGTTTGATAAAGTTTGCACAGACCGTAAAGTAAGAAAAAATGGCATCTTCAACTCTCGATTGGTCGGAACTAACGACGGCTGTACAATCTAACATAAATCATTACATATATTAGAATGATGATTAGATCATTCAAAAAAATCATTAATTAAAAGAAAAAATTAATTATAATTATACTTACTGCTTCCTTTGGAGGGTTGAAGCGATCAAGAAATTTTGCACTTTTATCAGTTTTGGACGACAACCATCTCAAGATTGTTGGACAGAAAACTCCTTCCCGGTAGTTCACTTGTTGTCTCAAATAAGGAATGGCTTCAAACGCCCAAGACTATAAAATAACGCCAATAAATCAAAATCATTATTGAGCAAAAAAAATGAATGATATCATAATAGAAGAAAGAAACATTTACCATGAAAGCCCATGGGAAGCCATATAAGTTGACTGTCTTTGGCGCTAACAGAGTCAACAAATATTTGATAGTTATTTTGAAGCTTTCATACCCCCAAGGATAGTTGTTAAATGCATCAAGATCCTCGGAGAGCTTTATTAAACTGAGGCTTATGTTGTTGTTAACGTCTCTCGCCCAAAGAATATTATGTACAAACCAAACCAAGCACAGTGACTGCTTGTAATTCTGTAAAAGTCCTTTACCTTTCAACGCTTCTATCAAATTTTTGTTTTTGAAGCTTGGACCAACAATGGACATCAGATCATCACGATCGTATGACTTGTCTTTGCCTTTTTTAGGTATAACTTGAGAAGGAGGATAATATTTTAGTCCAGTAACTATGGCAAACTCCTTCCAACCAAAACAAACAGACATGCCACAGTAATTTATTCACACCTCATCCATCTTATCTTTATTTTTATACATAAACCTACGCTTGAGTAGTTCATATACCATTTTCATTTGGAAACGAGCATTGTTGTCCTCCGGCAAATCAAGATATTTTCCAAAGTAGCTGTCCCTGAAATAAGCATCCAATTTTTGTTCTCAAAGTATTTTTCTAAAGGCATCGAAAGATTTTCTCATGGCTGACTTAACCACGAAATCACCCGTTAAATCTGCGGCACCATCACACTGCATTCTCACAGGATAATGATCAATGCTGAAGGCTTTGACCAGCTCTTTGGTGGATGGGCTATTAGCATCTGCATCATCTCTTTTGAAATATCCCTTCTCCCCGTGTTCATCTTCTGCTCTTGATTGAGATAACGCTTGTAAAGCAAGCTCATAGAGTGGTGGATATAGCCTAGCTGCTTCACTTGTTCTTTTACTTGGACTTGATTTGGTTTCTGTTCTTTTGGGAACCATATTATCTGAAATTAGCAGGAACATAAAATAATATATTATTGTTGATTAATGCATCGTTAAAAAGGGATAATAGTAAATCAAACAAGCAAAATAGTAAATAACAGTTGCAACAGATCACCGATCTGTTGCACCATGTAGTATATTCATTGCAGTATATAACCAAACCATTGCAGCAGATGAGTAATCTATTGCAACAATACAAAATATATCACTTATCTTTTAACATAGATGAATGGTCTATTCAACAGATCACACAACTGTTGTGACATTATCTGTTGCAATATATGAGTGATCTGTTAGAATAGTTAAATAATCTGTTGCAATAATACAAAACATATCACTCATCTGTTGAGAAAGATAAATAGTTTATGCAACAGATTATACATCTTTTGCAACATATAAGTGATCTGTCAGAGTACTTAACTAACCTGCAGCAACGGTTGAGTAATCTGTTATGATAATACAAAATATATCACTCATCTCTTGAGAAAGATAAATAGTCTATGCAACAGGTCACATATCTGTTGCAACACATGAGTGATCTCTTGGAACAGTTATCAAAGGTCAATATTATTTAGATTTCTTCCAACATAGGGTCGTCTATCGCGGCAGATGAATGATCAGTTGGAAAAATCAAGTCTTGGACATTTTCTATAGGAAAATTTGATGGAATTTTATCCAACAGAAGGTTCATCTGTTGCATCAGAACATTAATTTGATGGTTCTTTCATTGCACCAGATGGTTAATTAGTTGTATCAGATTTTTTATCCGATGCTTAATCTGTTGCAACATATGGTAAATTTATTGCATCAGATAGTTAATCTGTTACATCAGATTATTAATCTGTTACATCAGAATTGTAATCTGATGGTTCCTCTAGTGCATCAGATGGTTTATCTGGTGCATCATATAATAAATCTGTTGCATCAGATGGTTAATATATTGCACCAGATGGGTAATCTGTCAGAGGAAACAAAAAATAGTAGCACGATTTTGTTTAACAAAAAACAGCAATTTCACCATTTTTATCAAGAATAAGAACAGAACAAATCAAACCAAATTGTTATTTTATTTTTATAAACACAAAGAATAAAAAGGCCATTTCAGACCGCATTTCAAATTAGTGCAATAAATATTGAAATTATTAACCAACACTATAAGAGAAGTTGGCTCAAGTTCCTCGTTTTCTTCAAAACTAAAAAAGGCCATAAATTTT
>NC_061111.1:44397395-44408714 GCF_002878395.1 Capsicum annuum
ATTAACCAACACTATAAGAGAAGTTGGCTCAAGTTCCTCGTTTTCTTCAAAACTAAAAAGGCCATAAATTTTTACCTGTGAAAGAAGAAAAGGAACGATGAAGAATTCAAAGCTGTTATGGCTGGAGAGTAAGGTTGTCACGTCGATTGAAGGTTGAAGTCGATAAGGAACTCAAATTCCAACTATTTATAATCGGATATTGAAGTCGCCGAGGATTGAAATAAGAAATTTGCAGAACAGTTGATTGGGAGAGAGTTGAGAGAAGCTGTCGAGAGAGGAATAAGAGACAGGTTGATTGAATTGAAGAGGGGAACTTAAATCCTAACTATTTATTACCGGAGGTAGAAGTCGTCAGGGATTCAGGGGAGAAAAGAGGGGAACTCGAAGCCCAACTATTTATCGTCGGAGGTAGAAGTCGTCGAGGGTTGAAGGGAGAAATTTTGCAGAACTGTTGGTTGGGAGAGAGTTGAGAGAAGCTGGAGAGAGAGAAGAGAGTGGTTGATTTGGATTGAAGAGGGTGTGGATTGAGTTGATTTGTATTTTTGAAAAGATTAAAAAAATTTTAAAATATTAATCAATTCCACAATTAACTTAATCAAGTTTTCTAATAATATTTGACCCTATCTGTTGGTCAATGTCACCAATCCTTCATTCAAGACTTAAAAGACACCTTTCCTTCAATTTTCTCTTCTAGATTCACACGTTTGGGCATTTATTTTTTTCCTTAAGAATATCATAAAAAATAAAAAGAATGTCTCCTCTTTTTTTTTTAAACCAATTAAATGAGTTGAGTTCCTAATAAAATGCTAATTCTTGCACTTTTTAAGTTTGGAAATATACAATTTTTTATATGATTTATTGTTTTTATGATGAAACTATAAATAATGAGATAAAGATATTATGAAAAAAATTAGGGATAAGGAAGAATAATAAACTAATCTTCTTCTAACTAATTTATATGATATTTGAATTTGAATTTAAATGGAATTTAAATTTGAATGAAGTGCTAACTTCTTACCTCCCTGTCTCATATATATATACACACACACACATATATATGTCATTAGTTTTATTAATGATTTTTTACTGCACTGTTTATATTTTTTAGTTTCAAAGACTATTTTTATTGAATATTTTTTAATTTTTATATGCAGGAAGGATATGACATATTCAGTTTTATCTCCTCTATTAACGTTTAAGGTACACAGTGCAATCTGACCAACTCTCTGATGTAGAGTTTAACGTAATCCTCGGCTGAATAAGAGGTATGGACTAAAAGAAAATGAGCTGATTTGGTCATCCTGTCTACAATGACCCAAACTGAATCATGTTGGCGACGAGTACGAGGCAAACCCGTCACAAAGTCTATATTCACTTCTCCCCACTTCCAAGTAGGAATACTGAACTCCTGGATAGACCCACTAGACTTCTGATGCTCAATCTTAACCTGCTGACATGTAGAGCACTTAGCCACAAACTCTGCAATATCTCTCTTTATCCCACTCCACCAATAGATTTCCCACAAGTCACGGTAAATCTTTGTGGCCACTGGATGAATAGAGTAACGCGCATCATGCGCTTCTGCAAGAATTCGCTGCCTTAAGTCATCTACACCTGGAACTCACAGACGACCCTGCCAACGCAGAACACCATCTCCCCCTTAGGAGAAAACCTCTACTTTCTGATCCTTAACTGACTCTTTCAACTTGACTAGTCTGGGATCTCTAACTTGCTTATATTTCACCTCAGAAATTAGAGATGATTCTGAACTACTCTGAACCCATACATCACCCTCTTCTGAATTGACTAAGCAAACGCTTAGTATAGCAAGCTGATGGACTTCCTGAACTAACTTCTTCTTACTGTCCTCAACATGAGCAACACTACCATGGAAAGTCTACTGAGAGCGTTGGCCACAACGTTGGCCTTTCCTGGATGATAAAGGACACTCATATCATAATCTTTGAAGAGCTCTAACCACCTTCTCTGATGAAGATTAAGATTTTTCTGAGAAAAGACATACTAACGGCTCTTATGATCTGTGAACCCATCTACATGAACACCGTATAGATAATGCCTTTAAATATTTAAGGCAGAAGCTACGGCTGCTAACTCGAGATCATGAGTAGAATAATTCTTCTCATGGAGTTTAAGCTGTCTGGAGGCGTAGGCTATGACCTTACCATGCTACATGAGGACACAACCCAAACCTACTCTGGATGCATCACAATATACTATGAAAGCATCTGAACCATCTGGAAGAGCTAAGACTAGAGCTGAGGTGAGTCGAGTCTTCAACTCCTGAAAACTATTCTCGTAAGAATCTGACCACTGAAACTTAACTCTCTTCTGAGTCATCTGTACATAGGGGATGCAATAGAATAAAATCCCTCAACAAATCGTCTGTAATAGCTAGCCAAACCCAAGAAACTCCTGATGTCTAATAAAGAGACAGGTCTGGGCTAGTTTCTTACCGCTTCGGTCTTTTGAGAATCTATTCTAATGCCATCACCAAAAATAATATGACCAAGGAATGCTACTGACCTTAGCCAAAATTCACACTTATTGAATTTGGCAAACAACTGATGATATCTGAGAGTCTGAAGTACGATTCTGCGATGGTCTGCATGATCACGCTCACTGTGGGAATAGACCAGAATATCATCTATGAAGATTATGATGAACATGTCCAAGTACTGCTTGAACACACAGTTCATCAGGCCCATGAAAGTTGTTGGGGCATTAGTAAGACCAAAGGACATAACCAGAAACTCGAAGTGGCCATACCGAGTACGAAAAACTATTTTTGGAATGTTACATTCTCTAACTCAGAGTTGATGATAGCCGGATATGAGGTCTATCTCAGAGAAATAACTAGCCCCTTGAAGTTGGTCAAATAAGTTATCGATTGTGGAAAGAGGATACTTGTTCTTGACCGTGATTTTATTGAGCTGACGGTAATCAATACACATTCTGGGAGAACTGGTGTACCCTATGGGGACACGTTGGGCCTAATGAATCCCTTATCTAAGAGATCCTTCAACTTTTCTTTCAATTCTTTAAGTTCTGTTGGTGTCATTCTATATGGCAGAATAGATATAGGTTGAGTATCTGAAAAAAGATCAATGCTAAAGTCTATTTCTCTTTCGGGAGGAATTTCTGAAAGATCTTCAGGAAAGACATCTGAATATTCATTCACTACTAGGACTGATTCAAGATTGGAGTTTCGAAACTAGTATCATTAACTTAAATAAGATGATAGATACAACCCTTAGATATCATTTTCCTTGCTCGAAGGTTAGAAACAAGCTAACCTCTGAAAGTTGAAGTACTACCCTTCCACTCTAGGAAAGGTTCATTCGGAAATTGAAACTAGACTATTCTGTTTCTGCAGTCGACTGTGGCATAGTAGGAATGAAGGCAATCCATGCTGAGAATGACATCAAAATTAGTCATCTCTAATTCGACTAAGTCTGCTGAAGTGACTTTCTAAAATATCATAATCGGGCAATTCCTATATACCCGTCAAGCTATGATGGTTTTACCCACTAAGGTAGAAACTGAAAAGGGCTTTGCTAGAATTTTGGGACTGACTCCGAAATCAATTGCTACATAGGGAGTAACAAAAGGCAAAGAATCTCCTGGATCTAGTAAAGCATAAACATGAACATGAAAGATCTGTAATGTACCAGTAACCACATCAGGAGAATTTTCCTGATCTTACCGGGACTAAAGAGCATAAAGTCTATTTGGGTGTTGCCCATTAGTAGCGTTGGAGGTGGCACCCTACTAGTTTGGGCGACTGGGCTGAGCAGAGGAACAGTTTTGCCGACCCTGATAAGCTGACTGGGGATAATCTCTGATTCTGTGGCCTGGCTTGCCACATCTAAAACAGACATCACTACCAGCTCTGCAAGCACCCTTGTGGTTCTTACCATAAGTCTGATAAAGGGGATTAGTTCAGGCATTGCTGACACTGCCCTGAGACTTTAAGCCTGGTGCCCTATCTCTATTACCATCCCTGAACTTTGAAGCTGGATCACTAGATAAAAAAGGAGCTAGAACTACTGACTTAGGATGAAATTGAGAACGAGTTCCTCCTTTTGATTTCGGCCGAGCAAAGTTAAAACTACCTATCCTTGCTCTCTTATTCTGCTTCTCTCTCATCTTAATCTTTTGCTCCTCTATCTGCTGAGCATAATTCATAAGCTTGGCTATGTTCATGTCACTATTCAACATTGCAGATCTACACTTATTGACCACACTATCATTCATCCCAGAAACAAACTTACTCATCTTAACCCTGCTATCTGCAACCACATGAGAAACATATCTGGATAATTGTGTAAACTTAAGATAATAATCTTTCACCGTCATGTTGCCTTGCCTAAGGTTGATAAATTATAACACTTTAGCTTTTCTCAGCTCTAGGGGAAAGAACCTCTCTAAGAATGCGGTGACAAACTCCTTCCACTCAATAGGCCTTGTATCATCTGGCCTTTCTGACTTTCACTGCTTGTACCATGTGTGAGCAACATCCTGTAACTGATATGTAGATAGCTCAGCACTCTCAACAGCTAACTCCGCCATAATTTCAGTAACCTTCTGAACCCGATCGATGAATTTCTGAGGGTCCTCATCTGACTTAGACCTGAGAAATGATGGAGGATTCATTCGGGTGAAGTCTCGAATCCTGGATGTAGCTGAATTGGCCACTGGGTTGGCTGAAATGACAGTTGGTCATTTATTCTGAGCAGCAACTGAATGGGCAAGAGTAGTGAATGCAGCTCTGAACTCAGCATGAGAAACATGTTTTCCCAAAGGTACTTTGGCCTGAGGGGTTGACTGATTCTTGTTTCTTCTTTTTTGGAGGCATTTTTGTAGAAGAAAGGGAGAAATGGATTAGACTGAGAGATTAACTTGAGACTATGCTCACTGGCACGACATGAATACTGAAAGAAAGGAAACTGTTCCTAAAACATCTTATAGCCTCCTACACATAAATGTGGCACGCAATACACCCATGTACAAGACTCTACTAGATGCAGGTTTCAGACTTCCTAGGACACTATTGAACCTTAGGTTCTGATACTAAGTTTGTAACGCCTCTAATCTGGTACCCAAAATGCTACACGGTGCTCATAACCCCAAAGGACCACAAACTAACCCATGACTGATATCTGTACCTGAATACTGTATAATGCGGAAACATGAATTGAAAGGCCAAAAGGTTCAAAACTGAGATATAATTTCTGATAAAAATATAACATCTGTGTGGGGTATGAAATACCCAAATAACTTAAATAAACTGTAGTTTGAATAAGGAGTTGATGGGACATGTCCTCAACTAACTCCAACTAATAAATAAATTAATGAGGTAATAAGGTAATGACCATGTCCTCAAAAGATGAGGACTCACTGCTAACTCTGACTGCTGAGACAGGAATCTACTGATGCTCTGGAGCTCATGTCTCTGAACCTATGGTATAAGATACCATAGTGCAAATGCGTCAGTACTTTGAATGTATTGGTATACATGTGAGGTAGACTGAATGCATGGGGTTCATATGCATGAACAATACTGACTGACTGACTAATATGAATGTGAGAATGCAATCATGAATACATAGTAACTATAACTAAGATCATGATAACATGAATTTACTGATAACTAACATGGCTGGTAACTGAGTTCTGATGACTGATATAACTGATAACATGAGTGACTGTATCTGACAGTCCTGAATCTAATGGAACTTTTGTACCATTCTGAATTGACTGTATTTTATGATCCTAAATTCTGTAGAACTATCTGAGTTCTATTACTGAGACTGGATGACTGTATCTGACAGTCCTGATTTCTGTAGCTGAAACCGTGGGAAGTAGTTATCTAACCGACATACCCCAAATAACTCATTATAGCTGAGTTGGGGTTCCATCTGTAATCCCAATTGAAAGGGTGTCAATTGATACAAGAATGACCAAGAACACAATAAAGCAAACACCCAAAACAGTCCACAAGAAGAGAAATCGTAAACTATCTAGGTGACCACTCTCGGATTCGCTACTTACAATAAGAATGGAGAGAATAATAAGTGTTTACACACAAAATCAGCCGACCAACAAACTGTATTAATACAATATAATGAAGAACAACACGGGTACATCAATAAGAACCTACAGATTCAACAACAAAACATGGAAAGCCGAACCTAAAACAAGAACAAGGATAGGTAGTTAGACACAATAAAGTTGTAATCTTAAGAACCTAAGAGTATATTCCACTCTTGGACCCTTAATACCACATTCAACACACACCTAACTCTTAAAAATACACAAGAGGGGTGTTCACCTCTCAAGCACCAACGTATCAAGCAAAACACCACACACAAACGATTCCACCTTTGTGTTAGGCCCTAGTCTTGGTTGGAGTATTTCTCTCTAAGAGGAGTGTTCTTACAATATCAAGCATCAAAACTAAGAGAATAAACCCTACCATGTTATATTTATATTACATTGCAAAATAATAGTTAAATGACAAAAGGGCCCTTCCATCAAAAAGGCCTCAAGGCCACCCCATGAAGTGCATTCAAAAATTGATTTGGGCCTCATCCACACTTGGGCTTGTGCATTCTTTAGTTGGTCTTCAAGTTGCTCAAAAAATATCTAAGGTCATGATCATTCCCATATCATCCTCTCCATCTTAAGAGGGATTTGTCCACAAATTCACGACCTTACCTCTTTAGAGAGGTATTTCACACGGCCCCTCACACGGACACGCATCTTCTACTTCCTCCTCAACTTGAATCCCAACCTCTTCGTGCTATCCATCTTGAGGCTTACCATCAACCTTAGCCGATGTAATCACCACTTCCTCTCCTAGGTAGTATAACTTCCCCTTCCTTAGGATCACATTCCTCCAATTTGGACACTCACTAGCCTTGTGCCCCCACCCTTAACATTTGAAGCATTGAAACCTCTTGGGATTAGAAGTAGAATTAAATTTACCTTCATACCTTGGAGGATATTTTTGGACAGCCTTGGGGATTTCTAGTTGGGCAGCCACGAAAGAGTTCTCTTTGAGCTCCTTCTCCACCTCCAAAGCCGCTTGGAAGATTCTCTCTATGGTGTTGAATTTTTGAAGCGTCATGCGAGTGGATATGTCCTTGTTTAACCCAACCTTGAACTGAATGATGTCGTTACTCACTTTCTCTCCTCTATGATCAAGTTTCAAGATGAGTTGTTGAAATTCGTCATAGTAGGCTGCCACTTTTGTTTCCTTGCTTCAAGTTGCACAATTTTGCAAGTAGTTCATCTTGATAGATTTCGGGAAGGTACCTTTGCCTCATAATATACCTTAACCGAAACCAAGGAGGGGGTTGCCCCACAATCAATACATTGCCAAAACGTTTGACATACTCCTACCACGTGGTAGCATATCCCTCAAAATGAGCAATGGCATAGCAGCTCTTTTTCTCCTCCGTGAGATCATTCACTTGAAATATTCTCTCACATACGGATTCCCATGCAATAAACTCTTCGGGATCACTTTCTCCCTTAAAGATCGGAAGCCCCATTTTTATGGTGTTGAGGCCAACATCCCTTTCCCGAAAACCGTGGCCGCCCCTACCTTCAAGCCCTCGATTATCCCTAGGTTCTACCCTTCTTCCTCTCATCCCATCTTCTATCAAATAAGGATCATCATACATTCCATACCCCCCCTTCGATTCTCCCTCACAAATCCCTCTTCTTGCCTTGGTGGGTTTTGGATATTTAGAATTTGGTATGGGGGATTGGCATTTAATGGTGGTGGTCTTTGGATTGGCTGATTTTGGTTTGGAGGAGTTAGATTTAAGGGTGGAATTTGGGTTTTAAATCCGTCATGTAGGGATTGGTGATGTGTAGAATGACTAGGTACTTTAAGGCCTCGGCCTTATGAATAATAGTGTGCTTGAGGTATGGAATTTGGTAGGTACATTCTTTGGTGTGTGGCTTCGGGGGTAATGGTTGGGTATGTGTTTTGGGGGCTTGAGGGATGAGAACTCCGTTGACTTTCCACCCTTTCCATCCGGCCACTAATAGAGGCCACTTCTACTCCCAACTTCTCAACCGTAGCATTCACTCTAGCCACGTCTCGAGACAAGGACTCAAGACTAACTACAAGGGCATTCATAACATTATGATCCACGGTTTGTGAATTGAAAGTTTTAGGTTCCATTTGCAAATGTACCTACAAAACGAGCAAATTTTAGATGAAAATACTCTCACACACTCTTTTGACTTGTAGTTGATGCCTTTTTTTTTACATAGGTTGTTCAATCTAGTTGGTTTGGTGATGGTTTTTTTTTTGTCTTAAAATGAGGAAAGCAATACTTTGGATTCTCTTTCCAAAGGTCAAAATTTGTACACCATCTTTTCACCAAGCACTAGAAAAAACAAATACCTATTGCGTTTCTTGAAAGATGTTTGACACTCTTTTGGTAAGCAACTTTTGTGGTGGGTCTTTATTTGTTTGCTACTTTAGTATTGTCTTGAAAGTAGTTCCAAGACAAACACAAGACTTTGTCTATTTCTTATATTTTCAAAATCAAACAACTCCTATTGTTGAACACTACTACAAGAACAATATGAACAGCAACAAGAACAATATCAACAATAACAACTTCTTAGCCACCCATCCTTCAACAACACTTTGACAAGAGCTCAAATCTTGGACTTTTGACTCAAGAAGTGTTAGTGAACAACATGCTAACACAAGAAATTACTAAGAAAACAAAAACACACCTAAATATAGACACAAATCTCGGCCAAAACAACAACAAGACACAATTTTGACCAATACAACAAGAACGGATATATTTGCTTCTTTTTTTCTAGAATTTTCAGATTTCAATTTTTTTTTCTTTTTTTTTCAAGTGAGATAGACCAAGATTTGATCTTGTAGGAACAAGATCAAGTCATGTTCTAATACCAAATGATACAAGAATGACCAAGAACACAACTAAGCAAACACCCAAAATAGTCCATAAGAAGAGAAACTGTGGACTATCTAGGTGATCACTCTAGGATTCGCTACTTACAACAAGAATGGAGAGAATAATAAGTGTTTACACACGAAATCATCCCACCAACAAACTGTATCAATACAATATAATGAAGAACAACACGGGTACATCAACAAAAACCTACAGATTCAACAACAAAACATGAAAAGCTGAACCTAAAACAAGAAACAAGGATAGATAGTTAGACACAATGAAGTTATAATCTTAAGAACCTAAGAGCATATTCCACTCTTGGACCCTTAATACCACATTCAAAATACACCTAACTCTTACAAAGACACAATAGTGGCGTTCACCTCTCAAGCACCAACGTATCAAGGAAAACACCACACACAAACGATTCCACCTTTATGTTAGGCCCTAGTTTTGGTTGGAGTCTTTCTCTCTAAGAGGAGTGTTCTTACAATATCAAGAATCAAAACTAAGACAGTAAACCCTACCATGTTATATTTATAGTACATCGTAAAATAATAGTTAAATGACAAAAGGGCCCTTCCATAAAAAAGGCCTCAAGGCCAGCCCATGGAGTGCATTCAAAAACTGATTTGGGACTCATCCACACTTGGGCTTGTGCATTCTTTAGTTTGTCTACAAGTTGCTCAAAAAATATCTAAGGTCATGATTATTCCCATATCAAATACCGCGCCACCGGTAAGGACAAGCTGTGAGTGACCCTCCTTTGACAGTGTCCCCAAAAGAAAATGGCGGGCCCCTCATCTGACAGTGTTGATGTCTCAACCTATGCTGGCTACATAGTTCTGAAATGCAAGGAGGACTTCTAAGAATCACACCCTCATCTGACAGTGTGTGTTGCCATCCTTGGGTTCACTCAGTGCTAATTTCTACTTCCATCTTAATAGACATTGTACATGAATTACTGAACTGAACTAGACTGAGTTAAATAAGTTTCGTTGACTGATGAAATATTAAAGAGATTTCTGTATTACTGAGCCTTCTGAGATTACTGGGATTTCTGAGTTTTACTGAGTTTTCCAGATTCACATGACTAACTGAATTCTACTGAACATGGCTTGACTGAGGATATTGTGAAAACATGACACTGGCTCTAGGCATGCAACTAAATTGTCGGGTACAAGTACCCCCAGGACTCGATAGAAAGAAACTGACAAAGCATGACTTTCTTGAATACATGACTAACATCACAATCCATAATTCATTTATTGAGGCATTTCAGCAAATATGTGATATGCATAAACGTGTACATACATGAGGATTGCATAATATCATACTAGTTGGGCACTTTTCCTTCACATAGGCATTTAATCAAACACATTGTAAGCATAATATATGTAGGCAACCTTATACAATAAATAAACATCATGATTCAACTTTAATTTCATCATCCAAGGGTTTAATCATAGGTTCACATAAATCTACACCTATACTAATAAATTTCACATAAAATTGATCACCCAACATGGATTAGAATTCAATTGATCATTCTTAACATGAACAAAAGCAAACCCAACATAAAATTTATAAAGAAATTCATACATTTGAACTTTGAAAAGAGATTCTTGAGCTTCATGGAAGAAAGGAGTCCATGAATGAACACTATGCATACCTAGTAGTGAGTTTCTTGAAGTTCTTGAACTTGAAGAATTTGAATCTCTTAGTTCTTGAAGAAGATTTGGATTTTGTTGCTTAAGGATTGCTCGTAGGGAGAAAACCCTAAGTTTTAATGTTGTGGAAGAATAATGAATTTTTGGAGCCTTGGTAGGATATTACTAGGTATATAAACGGGTGGTAAAAGATCAAAAAGGCCCTTTAAAAATGACTTAAAAATAACTGAACGGGATGTGTGACGGTGGCTCGACAGCCAGTCGTTTCGACCGTTGCACGTGGACCAGGAAAAGGTCTCACTGCCTAAGTAGCGAGGGCTTGGGCGACGGTCCGTCGCAAGTTCGACGGTCCATCAGCCTGTCCGTCGCACCTTATCCAAAAGGTTGCCTCACTGCCTTGGTTGCGACGGTCAAGGTGACGGTCCGTCGCTAGATCGACGGTCCGTCAACCTAACCGTCGTACCTGGGCGATTCTGACAGCTCTTGGTAAAACGTCCATAACTTTTCATCCGATACCAAATTTAGACGAAATTGGTATCGTTGGAAAGCTAATTCAATATTCCACATGATAAAAAGTGAAAATCTTAAAAATTGCACATGTACAAAAGTGGATTCATCTTTCAAAGAAAGCTTCTAACATTCTTGGGACAATTTCAAGCTAGGAAAAAAAA
>NC_061111.1:44411714-44418028 GCF_002878395.1 Capsicum annuum
ATATATATATATATATATATATATATATATATATATATATATATATATATATATATTACTTCTACTATATTTTCTTATTTTGTTTTTATTCAAGTCGTCCCTTTTGATTAGGTTTAACTGCATTGTTTTAATATCTCTATTAGTCTATTATTTTGTGATAGTTTACAAGTTGTAAATGATAGTTTACATGTCATAGATGAATGTTGATCAGCTTTGAAAAATTTTGTGTGTAAAAGTTAGGTTTAATTGTATTGTTTTGATATCTCTTTTATCATATTGTTTTGTTATAATTTACACGTGGTAGATAAATATCGACTGATTTTGAAAAAAGTTTTTAGGTAAAGATTAAATTTAATTGTATTATTTTGATATCTCAGATTTGAGAATTTTTTGTGTAAATGTTAGGTTTAGATGTATTGTTTTGATAGATGAATGTCCGTCGGCTTTGAGAAATTTTTTTTGTAAAGGTAAGATTTAATTGTATTTTTTTTCATATCTCTATTATTATATTATTTTGTTATAGTTTACAGGTGGTAGATGAATGTCAATTGGCTTTGAGAATTTTTTTTTGGTAAAATTTAGGTTTAATTAAATAAATTCTTCATCTTTACATATTCAAAAGATGTTGAATTTAATTAATATACACATCTTTATCAATTTAAACAAATATTCTATTTTAGTGTAACATTTGAATTAATTAAAGTGAGATAGACGCGCGAAGCGCGTACACCTAAACTAGTATAAAGAAAATTCCTTTTGGCCACAATTGATAAAATTTAGTTTTGTATGACTCATTATTTCGATGACTAAAAGATTTTGATCCATTATACTTTCTGGTTATTTATTCTCCGTTAACTTCACAGGTCTTAAAAAAAATAAAATAATAGAGGTAATTTTACGGTAATTTTTTTTTAAAATATAATAAATTTTATGCTTTAAAAATATATTGGGTACTTCATTTGTTCAATAATTGTCTACTATACTAAAAATAGATGTTGAAAAATATTTGTTTAGTTTGAAAAATTAATGAATAATTTATCTATTTTTGCCCATTTTACCGTACTATTAAATACCATTCATCATCTAATGCATTTTTTAAAATAATATATTAATTAAATTCGAAGAAAGATGTGGTAAAAATACCTCTATTATGCATCTAAAGGTGTTGCCTAGTGGTTCGATGAAGTTGAATTGAGCATCATGAAGTCTCAAGTTCAATTCCGAACAGAAATAAACACTAGGTGTTCGTTCCATTTGTTCTAGCCTTGGTGAACAAAGTTACCTAATACCTATTGTTGGTGGAAGGTGATAGGTATTTTGTGAAATTAGTCCAGGTGTGCGTAAGATGACCTGGACACCACAATTATAAAAAAGTAATACCTCTATCATTTATTATTTCTTAACTTGTGTGTCAAGTCAATTGTGGACAAATATTGTTAGACGGAGGAAGCAATGGATAGTAAAGGTAGAAATGTTGTTTCCAAAAGACCCTCAACTCTACTACGGTAAATCCAGGTACAAATAAGAAGATAGTGAAAGAACTGTTAGGATTTTTGTCCTGATTTTCTTACTATATTTAAGTTTTATTTTTTTAAGAAGGAAAATAAAAGTTACCATAATTACTTTTACTTTTCCTGAAAGAAAAAAATATAATTCTTTTCCATATTTGGCTAACCTCTTTCGTGGAGGAAAGGTTTTGGATATCTATAAATAGAAGATCCCCTTCTCATACCATAATACAATAGCATCTACAATGTAGTCTTTAAAGAGTCTTTATTTAGGGAGAGATTTCTCCCAATAAGTTTTAGGATTTTCAATTTTATTTTTAATATGTAGGTCGTTTGGCCAAACCATATCCAATAATATATTTTTACTTTAATTTTTCATGTGTCGTCTGATTTATCGTCTTATGGTTTGCAAACTAAAAGCTTCCGCATGACGCCCTCTCGATTTCAAACCCAACAAGTGGTATCAGAGCTTACGGTTCAATGGTCCAATGGTGTGGTGAGACGAGATTAAACAGGTTCAAAGCGATTTCAAAATCAAGCTGCAACCAATTTGATGATAATGAAGATATATCTCCAAAAGCTACATGTGGAGATAATTGTCAATCATATTTTCAACAATCCTACTGTCACAAATTTGAAAATAAAGCTCACTTTTAACCCTACAAAAGGGCTCCAATATTTTTAACTAGAAAAGGGCTAATTGATTTTTTAACCCCAAAAACTCCATTTTTAAACATGCCAAACAGCAGTGATATATGAAGAATATATATGAAGAACGGAGATCATGCACAAGAAAAAGGAGGATCAAGAATATTTTGAAGAAAATCAAGTCAAAAAGAGGAGATTTGTTAGGGTTTTTCCCCTGATTTTCTTACTATATTTAAGTTTTATTTTTTCTTAAAAGGAAAATAAAAGTTACCATAATTACTTTTACTTTTTCTGAAAGAAAAAAATATAATTCTTTTCCATATTTGGCTAACCTCTTTCTTGGAGGAAAGGTTTTAGACATCTATAAATAGAAGACCCCCTTCTCATACCATAACACAATAACATCCACAATGTAGTCTTTAAAGAGTCTCTATTTAGGGGGAGATTTCTCTCAATAAGTTTTAGAGTTTTCAATTTTATTTTTAATATGTAGGCCGTTTGGCCAAATCATATCCAATAATATATTTTTAGTTTAATTTTTCATGTATCGTCTGATTTATCGTCTTATGGTTTGCAAACTAAAAGCTTCCGCATAACGCCCTCTCGATTTCGAACCCAACAAGAACAAATAATAAGAAAGAAACAATAACGATAATAGATAGATGTCAAAAGCAAGAACTGCAAGAATACGAATAGTACAATGGCAAACACTAACATGCCTACCCCCCGAAAAACAAGATAACACTTCACTACCTACTAACCTTCTACCCTGACGCATGTTATCGCTAACCTGAAGATGCGTTATGTCTTATGTAATCACCTCTCCTCAATAATTCTTCGACTTACCTCTACCTCTACCTCACATCATCCTACGGTATCCAACATCTTGCATTTCCTTATTAAGGTGTATATGTATCTTTTTTTCACGTGTTCAAACCATATCAAGTTTGTTTTCCTTATCTTTCCGCCATCAAGGTTAATTCCACCTTATTCTGAATATAATTTTTTCCAATCTTTATTGTTGTCGATATGCCACAAATCCATCTCATCGTCTTTATTTTAGCAACATGCATCTTCTGAACATGAAAGTTCTTGATTGGTCAGCATTTCTCCCCATACAGCAATGTCGATCTAATCACCATTTTATAAAAAATACCTTTAAAATTTGGTGGTACCTTTTGATCACACAAGAATCTAGAAACAAGTCTCCACTTCATCCATGCAACACCAATATGATATGTAACAACATTATCGATGTTCCTATTTTCCTGAATAACAAATCCAAGATATTTGAGACTATCTCTCTTGGGGATAGACTGTTTCCAAGCCTCACTTCAATACTTGCTATCTCATCCGTATATAGCACACACCATGACACCTCATCTTAAATACATCGTGTTAATTCGTCCATCACCCATGCAAATAAAAACATGCAAAGAATTGATCCCTGATGCAATTTTATCTTAATTGAAAGTGCCCTAAGTCTCTTTCTATCGTCCTAATTCGAGTCTTCACTCCATCATGCATATCCTTGATCACCCTAATGTAAGTCAGTGGTATATCTTTAGCCTCCAAACATCTCAATGGGCCTTTCTTTAGGACTTTATCCTAGGTCATTTCAAGGTTAATGAACATCATATGTAAGTCTTTCTTCCATTCTCTATATTTCTTCACCAATCTTCTAATATAAATGACTTATGTAGTCGATCGCCCCGACATGAGTTCAAATTGGCTCTCAGAAGTGGAGACACCTCTCCTCACCCTCATCTCTGTCTCCTAAATTTTTGTAGTGCGACTTTGTAACTTGGTACTCCTGTCACCCTTGTTTTTGTACAACAAAATCATTATACTCCTTATTTTTATCGTCTTAAAAATGATATTAAGCAACATAGTTAATCATTCTGTACCAGCTTGTGTGCTCTTAAAAAAATCCACTGAAATCTTATCTGGTCTGATTGCTCTTCCCTTCTTCATCCTACTAATAGCATGCTTAAATTACTCAGTTAATACAACTACAATACTCAAAAATTCCTCTGAGTGTTTCAATCACCCAACATAATGTCTTTATCTCCATCTTCATTTAGGAGTTTATGAAAGTATGTTTGCGATCTTCGCCTAATAAGGATCTCTTCCACCAATCTGTTGTCTTCCTCATCCTTTATTTACTTCACTTGATAAAGGTCTTGGACCTTACTCTCTCTCGCCTTTGCGAGCGTGTATAATTTCTTATCTCCGTCTTTGTCTCCTAGTTCAACATATAGGCATTTGAAAGTTGTCATCTTTGCCGTTGTAACCATTAACTTAACCTCCGTATTCGTCGCCTTATCCATTTTCTTATTATCCACTTCTCCTCATCCTTACATTCCATCAACTTTGCATACTTAAACTTTGCCTGTACTTTGCCTTGGATATTTTCATTCCATAATCAATCCCCTTGATGACCACCAAACTTACCCTTCAACTCCCTTAGCACTTCTCTGGTTGCATCCCTAATGTAGTTAGATGACTTATCCGCATGTTGTCTGTGTCCACACTATTCCTCCAAGTCCCTCATAACCATTAAGTTCTCCTCTATCTCCCAAGAGAGGCCACGGGTCTCAAGCCACCTTATTTAATTGTCGATCGGTCATATAAAGTCTTTTTCTTCTTCTTCTATCACTTAACCTTTATATCCCTCATCAAAAGTTTATGTTGGATAGTAAGATTTTCACTTAAAATAATCTTGCAATCCTTAAAAAAACATCTACAACCCTTCCAAAAGAGTAAACAATCTATCTGAATTTTCCGCGTTAAGATTCAACTAATTTAAATTTATAATGAAAAATTTTACTCGGAGTAAAACACTCACTATCAAAATACTTTATTTTCAAGGTCAAGATCTCTAAATTGAAGGAGTTCACTTAACAAATCGTGCAAATTTTAAGAGACTGTCTAGATATTTGGCCATTTTTTTCCTTTTTGATTTTTTTTTTACCCAAATGATTTTTTTGGGGTTAAAATGTCATCCGCCATTAGTTACGCTTCATCGACTCTAGTTATGGTTCATTGAGCCATAAATATGTTGAATTCAGTAGGGGAATCAAAATAATTTTAAATGTTGATTGAACCGACCAATTTTAACTTAATCGAATTAAATTTAATTTAAATCCCATTTTTAATAAATAATTGGTGATTATTAATGATAAAATTAGTGTTCAAACGTGTCTTTATAAAGTAGTTACTATCCTAAATATTATCGACAATAGGACGAATATCTACTAATATATCCCCTTCTATTATCATACTATAATTTTCCTTTTAATTTTCAACATGTAAGAAAAGAACAAATATGTTCAAACTAAACAAAATAAAATATTTGAGATCAGAGGAATCAAACAACTTGTCCAAGTAGACAAATGTTAATATAATAAAATAATACCACTAAATTTTCAATTTCTTTAAAAATTATGTGTGGAGGAGACAAAACCAAAGAGAAAAACAAAAATATTCTAACTAATATTCTATTATTTTTTAGTTGCCAACATAGACTATGGTGCAATTATATAACTGGTTCACCCTTAATTAGACATTTCAAATTTAAATTTTTAATACGAAAAAATTCTTGTTTGGAGTGTCACACCTAAATAGATCTTACAATGTGCAGTTAAAATTGGGCCAAACAAACAAATCCTCATAGTTTGAAACTTAATGATAGAAAATCTTGCTATTTTACATAATTATTGAAAATCTTAATTTTAAATATGTCGAGGTACATAATTAGATCTTGATGCATCTAATCAAAATATATTTTTTTTTATAAAGATACATAATTAGCTCTCGAGATATTTGTTCCATTTTGGATCTATAGATACACAATACATCAAATAAAGAATATTTGTTTCCTTGTAAAGATATATAATTAGCTCTCAATATATTTTTTTTGATTTTAGATCTGTCAAGATATATAATTAGCTCCCGATACATTCAATAAAAATATATAAATAGTTGTGATTTTTATAATTACTTTGTAAAGATTAAAATTTGTGTAAATATAATAAGTTAAGGTGTATATTTATATTATTTTTTTATTAAAATTAATTAAAACTCTAATAAAAATATCAAACATGGAGTAAAAAATAAAACAATATTTTCTAGAGCTTCACAAATTACAAGGCACTC
>NC_061111.1:44421028-44491046 GCF_002878395.1 Capsicum annuum
GAAGGGAATCTTGTCATAGGCAATCAACAGTGAAAAGCATCATACCAACTATAGACCTCCGATCACTAGTTACAAACTCTGCCAATAAGAAGCCTATATTACCCAGCTTTTCTTGTATTATAAACACGTTCACTCTTTTTCTAATTACATTCTGTATTTGTTGAAAGACAAAACTTACATTGATGTTCCTGAAAATGAATTGATTCCTAGCATTCCATATATGATAAACCATTGCTCCAAATGTAGCAGCTACCAATTCTTTCCTCAACTTAGTTCAATGCTTCTGTGTAATCTGCATAAGCATCTCTTGGACCCCTTGTGCATGCACTGTGACCGTCAGCCATTGTGCCAAGGCTTCCATACTTCTACTGCCCATTCTGATACGATCCAAATCACGAGGACTCGAATCTAAGACGGAAAAGTAAAGATAGAGGATAGATAGATGATAGATAAATAGATAGCCACAAAGAAGATGAAAGAATCAAGAACTAAAGAGCATATTAAGCTCCAAAACTTTAATTCAATAATCCACGAGCACCTAACTCATACGATGACCGTAAGGGAATCGATCGCCCTTATAACCACCGTTTCTAAATGAGATTCAACATTCGCTTTTCCAAGCTCTCAAGACACTCTCAAAAGAGTTTATCATAATCAATATTCAAAAACAAGCTAAGAAAGAAAATGACCTAGGATTATCTATTTATAGTCTTAAGCTAAGCTATTACATTAGGCCTAAAAGTGACCCATAAACCAAGTGGGATGAGATGGAAAAGGCCCAATACAAAATGACCAATCTGCCCAATGGTGAGGGTCCACCAATGGTGTGACGGGCTGTCGCTCCCATCCAGTGTGTAGTCCCCCTTGGCCTTCACTTGATGGTCCATGCGATTGTCAGTCACTAAAGTAGCGGGTCGTCGCTCTTTCTGTCGCTCCAAAACAGTGGGGTTCTTGTCATTTTGGCTCCCTCACTCAATCTTCATCACTTGGAATCCTTTTGTAAGCATAAAAGAAAGCTCCAAGCTATCTTCCAAACATGGAATTGCTCTTTTGTATGCTCAGAATGGTCTCCCCATGCATGTTTTTGTGCCCTTAATATGACCAAGGTTTGATTCTTCATGTATTGGTCTTGAATGACATATTCATGGGTATTGATGTCGGCCAGTATCGTATCATCCTCCCCTTCTTGAAAAGGATTCGACCCCGAATCCAAACCTTGTAAAGCCAAAGAAAGGACAAACAAGCACAACATCCTCATGGCATGAGGGTTAGGGTTAGTACAATAAATCACATCATCATGCCAAGTGGTACACACTTGAGATATAACCACTAATCCTTTATTTTAATCATCAAAAGCTTGGTAAAAATGTTACAAAGGGAGTGGCTATAACAATCACCAAGAGATAAGAAAACTACAAAGGTCATAAGGGCATCAATAATCTCCAAAGGTAAGAATACCTTCCTATTAGGAGCCCAATGACACAATTGTCATCTCTTTAGGAGACTACACCAAGACTGGTGGCACTAATGGTTCACACATCCACAAAGGTTTTACAGGGTCAAGGATATGAGCGATCCTTGTAGCATTATTGCTCAACTAAGTGGACCAACCAAGAAACTTCCTACCTCCAAATAAATCAATTCCAAGACTAACATGGACATCATCATAAGCAAAAAGGTAGTATAGAAAGGAATCTAACATAGAAGCCTCTTCCAAGGTGCTATTATCTAAAAAGATGCCAATAGCCACAAGATTTTTAGCACATAATGCACTGAAGGATGGAGTCAAATATTTTAGGCACACCATGATTATTCCTTTAGGTCAATTCATATCGACATCCAATGTAGATTTAACAATATTGTGAATAACATCATATGCATAAAGGTAATGGAGAAATGTACTAGGGACACTATTCTCATCAAAAGGGTGCTCACAAGTAGGAACACACAAAGAGAGAAAGAGACATTATAAGATTATAGGGCCTCTCTTTCTCAAATAACTTACCAAAGAAATGAATTTCATCAATAGAGCCATGCCATTAGGGAGAATAGAGAACCTACTTGCAATAAACTAATCCAGGATAAGTAGTTCTCCCAAGAACTTTGTTTCCATCTACTAATGATATTAAGTATGCTCCCAAGAGTCCCACAAGATACTTCAAATTGTCCAACCCTATAAAGGTGGCAAGAAGCCTTTAACATCCTTAGACTCTTCTACCAACAAGAATTCAACTTAGCATCCACAAGTTGTGGTCCACACAACTTAAGCTCAAGTGTGTCAAACATGGATGCAAGTACATAAACAATACCCTAAAAAGGCAATGACACATTTGCCTTAGGGTCCTCAATCATGAAACCACCTTTTAGAAAGGGGCCTCCCAGCACAATAAGTCACAAAGAAGGGTATCGTATGAATGGAATTCATCTAAAGTATTTTCAAGAGGGAACTCTCTCCTTGACCTACAAGTTGTGATACTTTGGTCAAGAATGGAAACACTTAAAGGTGAACTCTCTTGGAGCTTTTCATTATTCCCCCTTTTTAATGGACACTTGTGTCACGGGCTTATTTTTCAACGTGTCAGTGGCACACAATTTTGCCCGTGCGGCGCCCATGGTTCCCCCAACTATGGGCCAGCCTTCCTCATTTCCCAGGTCTTTAGCACGATCCTGTGCCTGTAGGAAGCTCGCCTCAGAGGCTTGCTCCCTTTGGTGCCGCTCTATCAACATGTCCGCTGACATGGCCAATGTATAAGCAACTCTTCTAACGCATCTTTAATCCTTGGATCTTATCCATATGCGCTCCTGGGGATGGCTACGGACATACTCGTCCCTCGCCTTGGCCTGAGCATTACCATCACATGCACAGTCCTATCCTCAAGCTTGACATCGCCTCGTGCATGTGCACTTGGCCTTTGCTTCACCCGAGTAGGGCAACCCTCAATCCTTGGCCTTTGTCTCAAGCGTCTTTCTTAGATATGCCCTCTCATGTCTTATGGCATAGCCAAACATAGCCCACGCAACTTGGATCCAACTTTCATAGCACAGTGTAGCCCCATAACTGTGAGTCTAGGCCAACGTACCCTTGCTCGCTTAGCTGAACCTTGACCAAGCTCACAAGTTAGCTCACGAGTCTCCTAGGGAGAGTATCTCGATTGCTCTATTGGCTTGGAGACATCCTTCCATCATTCAGGTAGCCCCACGGGGCTTATCGGTTTATATAGCCAACCTCTAGCCTTTTTAGGCGCCCAACGCTAGTCCACCAGACCCTGTGTTGCCCATAGGGTTCCCGAGCCCTATGAGTACCTTGCGCATTCCTTTAACATGCCAAGGCAGGCCCTTGAGGTTGTCCCTCAAGGCAGCACACTTGGGGTGGCCATCTGTCGACACACTCGGGGGAGGCTGGTAGGCTTTCACCATGCATACCCCCTTATGCATCATTTTGCATAAAATAAATAATCCTAATGTCCGCCACTAGACATCATTTTGCTCGAGAATCATACTGGGGCTTAGATCATTCATCCGACCTTCAAATTGGGTTCCGTTTGTTCCTACTCCTTTCTCTTGACTTCCTTCACACCTCCATGAAGTTTCACCCCATTCCCATACACATGGAACGAGTTATGGCCTTCGGACCAATCAACAAATTACGACAATGCCACTGGACTTTGGCTAAGTCAAGCCCCTATCCAAACGGACTCCAAACGACCCCAAATTTGGTAAGCATACATAAGGTACCCTTAATATAAACTCTTTAAACCGGAATCCTTAGATTCCATTTGTAGCTCAAAATGGCACGGCGCTGACATCGAACACCGCACACGATCCTCACCATGCCTCGCCCCCTTGGGCTCACACCAAGCCCTCTCCAAATCACCTTGGCACTATTAGAACATGTCATGAAACACATATAGATACTTTTTGCCTTATGTTATGCTCCTTTGCCTCATCTTCAACTTCAGCATATTCCCTCAGCACATGTCGCCTGATAGCTGACAAGGTTGCGGCCTAGTTGGCACGCACAATTCTGGTGAGTGACAGGCCCCAAAACTTTGTGGCGTCACGCCCTCACACACCTGAAGTAGTCATTGCCCTCAATGACATGCAACACCGACGACAAGACAAAGTCTGCACCCTTGGGGATTTACATCGTGGCCCCAAATCCTTGTGTGTGGGAACTCTTGCGAGCTCCTTCTTAAAAATGGAGTCAGGCCCCTTGCCCTTCTCCCCCTAGTTTTATCCAAGCATGCACTCCGCACTTCTGCTCGGACGGTGTGTCTACACCTGCACCCTCTGGTGACTAACTTTACAGTGACCTTAAGTCATATCCGCACCATGCTCCTCACGGCCTTCATCTTTTTCGGGAATCTGTTTCCACCCTAGCGATCCTACTAGCCCATCCATACCTAGCATGTCTAGCCCTTCGATCCTTTGCCTTTGGTAGACAACTATCTTCCCTCCTGGACTTCTGCCTTTTAAGCACAACGTAGCTAGATAGGCATCCCTCGATGTGGCATCTTTGCCAACCATGCCCTTATGGTCCTTATCTTCTCTCTTAGAGCGACATCACTGGCGGTAGCCTAAATTATGAAATTTGTCCCAATCATCATTCGCAACAGCCTTTGGAAACCCATGTTTCACCATGGCACCTTTTGACATCTCGTGTGCTCCGCGCCCATAGGCACCTCATACTCTCTTGGGATGTACCCTTTGGCAAGTACTTCTTATCTCAAAGTGCCGGCATCTGTGCACTACTCTGTGAATTAGATGTTTCGTTCAAAACTCTCTCTTCCCTTCGCAGTCCTTCGACGTTCGGGGTACCCTCGTACCTATAGCCTATGACGAGAACTCCCTTGGTTCACCCATCTGCGGCCTCCAACCCGCTCTTCTACTCTTGGAAAGAACCCATCCTCAAACTTGGAACCCAATTCATTTTCAACGCTTTAGCTAATCCCACTTTGATGACTTTCCTTACCCATAGTAATTTGGCACAACACCTCTTCATGGAATGGTTTGGTTTATGCGTGCTGCTCACGCACCTGATGGCTTTACCTCCACCTAACTTTAACGCCCATCTTCCCACAAAGAAGCCTGCACTCAGGTCCTTCTTTACGTTATTGAGGCCCAATGGTCTGCTTGGTGTTAGCCTGGTTCTTGCCTTGCATAGCACTCTCTCCGACTGCAAGCTCTGCTTGCCCATGTCGTAGGCTTCACTGCCCACTCATCCTGTATGGCTCTCTTCTGTAGGGACTCTCCTGCCACTTGTCGCACCCCATTGGATGGCTAGGTTTAGGAACTCTCCTGCCACTCTTCGCAACCCATTAGGTGGCTAGGTTTAGGGACTCTCCTGCCACTCTTCGCAACCTATTAGGTGGCTAGGTTATCGTTCCAACCTTGAGTCCGACTTTCTTTAGACGAACCCCTTCACGTGCCCTCGGCAAAGCTCAAGTCCAACCTTCTTGGTGGACACTCAACTTGATGCCTTTATTGTATCCATGGCAAAACCTAAGCATGATCAAGCCCAATGTTTATAGTCTACGGCTTCAACTCTCTTGGAACATGGCTGCACGACCTGGCAGACATGGCTCATTCTCTTGACCACCCGACTTATCGGTATATCCCCTTCTTTAACTCAGTCTAGACTCTTTCATAGCCGACAACCCTGGATCGCCGCTTTGCATGAACAAGATACTTGACTGACAAGCTTTTGATGCACTTCACCAACCTTGCTTGACGTCCTTATCAAGTCCATGCTCTCTTCTGACCATGGTTGCCAACATACCGCTAACAGAGTTTCTGACGAACTGATGGTTCCCCACAATCAAGGACATTTGAGCACCAGCTATCCGATTGTCCAACTTTGTGGTTCCACTCAAACAGCATCGTACGATGACCACACCTGTTGAACCAACGTGCCTCAATAGAATCCCTCAGGATACGGTACCCACTGATTTGAAGTCACTCCTTGAAGGTTTCTCAATCACTCTTGGATGCTTCAAAGATGAATCAACCCACACAAAAGAAGGTGGAATCAACGACTGCGACATGGCGTGATTCTGAAATGATGGGCCTTGGTTGACGTAGCTAACTCAAGCATCTCAACATACAACCAATTCCCTTTACAAGGTAGCATCGTCTCAAACGATCTTCATGAACACGACAAATATCAATCTATGCTTTGACGTGATCGCTGCAATAACATTCACAATCTGCTCTCAATTCTATGCTTTGATACCACTTGTCACGGGCTCATTTTTCAACGTGTCAGCGGAACACAATTTTGCCCGTGCGGCGCCCATGGTTCCCCCAACTATGGGCCAGCCTTCCTCATTTTCTAGGTCTTTAGCATGATCCTGTACCTGTGGAAAGCTCGCCTCAGAGGCTTGCTCCCTTTGGTGCCGCTCTATTAACATGTTGACTGATATGGCCAACGTATAAGCAACTCTTCTGGCGCACTTTTAATCCTTGGATCTCATCCGTATGCGCTCCTGGGGATGGCTACGGACATACTCGTCCCTCGCCTTGGCCTGAGCATGGCCATCGCATGCATAGTCCTATCCTCAAGCTTGACATCGCCTCGTGCATGTGCGCTTGGCCTTTGCTTCGCCCGAGTAGGGCAACCCTCAATCCTTGGCCTTTGTCTCAAGTGTCTTTCTTAGATATGCCCTCTCATGTCTTATGGCATAGCCAAACATAGCCCACGCAACTTGCATCCAACTTTCATAGCACAGTGTCGCCCCACAACTGTGCGTCTAGGCCAACGGACCCTTGCTCGCTTAGCTGAACCTTGACCAAGCTCACGAGTCTCCTAAGGAGAGTATCTCGATTGCTCTATCGGCTTGGAGGCATCCTTCCATCATTTAGGTAGCCCCACGGGGCTTGTCGGTTCATATAGCCTACCTCTAGCCTTTTCGGGCGCCCAACGCTAGTTCACCCGACCCTGCGTTGCCCATAGGGTTCCCGAGCCCTATGAGTACCTTGCGCATTCTTTTGACATGCTAAGGCAGGCCCTTGAGGTTGTCCCTCAAGGCAGCACACTTGGGGTGGCCATCTGTCGACACACCCGGGGGAGGCTGGTAGGCTGTCACCATGCATACCCCCCTTATATATGCTTAAAATAAATAATCCCAATGTCCGCCACTAGATATCATTTTGCCCGAGAATCATACTGGGGCTTAGATCATTCATCCGACCTTCAAATTGGGTTCCGTTTGTTCCTACTCCTTTCTCTTGACTTCCTTCACACCTCCATAAAGTTTTACCCCATTCCCATACACATGGAACGAGTTATGACCTTCGGACCAATCAGTAAATTACGACAATGCCACTGGACTTTGGCTAAGTCAAGCCCCTATCCAAACGGACTCCAAACGACCCCAAATTTGGTAAGCATACATAAGGTACCCTTAATATCAACTCTCTAAACCGAAATCCTTAGATTTCACTTGTTGCTCAAAATGGCACGGCGCTGACATCGAACACCGCACACGATCCTCACCATGCCTCCACCCCATTGGGCTCACACCAAGCCCTCTCCAAATCACCTTGGCACTATTAGGACATGTAATGCAACACATATATATAATTGTTGCCTCATGTTATGCTCCTTTTCCTCATCTTCGACTTCAGCATATTCCCTCAAAACATGCCTCCTGCATAGCTGACAAGGTTGTGGCCTAGTTGGCACGCACAATTCTGGCGAGTGACAGGCCCCAAAACTTTGGGGAATCACACTTGTCTTTGTTGTAACTACCCCTCATGCACAACTTGGGTGTATCAAGTGGGTTGTAAATCCCCAAGAAAGACTTTTCATTATAAGGAAGGATACCAACATTCACAATCAAACTTTGCTTGTCGTATTGACCAAGAACCAAGTTGGGAGAAGTAGCCAAGAACATGAGTCAAGGCTATACTCACTTTCCCTAAGGTGCCATCCCCAAAATTAGGCACCCTCTATACTACCATTAATAATATCATGAGCAAACAAAGGATAGAGAAAGGTGTCACACAAGTCAACTTCAACTACGATGTCCTCATGCATGTACTCACTATTAGTTTCACAATTATCACCATAAGTATGCTCAACATAGGAACCACATAATGAACAAATAGATGGAATTTCTAAACAAACACCACCTTCCCTTTCAAAGGAGCAATCCTTAAGTAGACACAAACCACCATTAATATCAAAGGGATCACAGCTCAAGTTATCATAAGGATCAAATAATTCATCCCTATATTTATCAAACAAAGGTGGGGCGTCATACAAAGGATCACAATCAAAATCATTTTCACAAGAACAATCACTAATTGGGTTTCTTAAACATTCAAGCAAGTCAAAGTCATCATAACCCAATTGATCATTCTTTTTCACAAGTAAGAGATTACTATAAAAAATTGGATGGCTAGAGCATAATCTTCACTTAATCTTATATCCTTAATAGATTTCTAGAATAGGATAATGTGTGAATCTTAAACATACCACCTTTCCTTTTAAACACACCATCTTGCACTTCACTAGGGGTTATACAAGGAGCGATCTCACTATTTTCACACAAGACATCTTGTTTTGAGAGAGATTCACTATTCAAAGGTATGAAGTTTAAGCATACAAGTTCACTCTCACAAAGGCATATGTCATTCTTCACAATATTTTCATCCATATGATATCTTTGAGCAAAACTAACAATAAGGCCTTCATCACACAATATGCTTAAAGAATCATCTTCATTCTCATGATCAACTCTATCAACATCATCACTAACTTAAGACTCATCAATCACACCATACACATGCTCAAGTAGCGGGTTAATTCATGAGTAAGTTGATCATTATTCACGCCTTCACTAGTTGTTGGTAACTCACATGCCAACATAGACTCACCTTGGTTTTCACAAGCGTTAACTAGTGTGTGACTACTCTCATCGCTTGGAAATGAGACCTTATTCAAGTTACAAGTGCTAGTACTAGGTGGACGTAAACTTGTCTCACTAGAAGAATCAAGTCGATCATCTATAGGATCAACTAGTGCTTGTATACTTACAACAAGAATTTGATCGTCATGCAACCTAGAAATATCAAAAGTATCACAAAATAAAGACTCATACAATTCTCCTCTAGGCAAACCACCAACTACATTCACCTGGCTACTACAAGCCACATCATAATATTCTAAGTTTATAGGAGTGTAGAAGATAGTATTGTTACCTTGTAGCTCATATGAAGTATAATCTTCACCTTGGTTGGTGTCATGGAAGCTCACTTGCTCCTTCGGGAAGCTCTCACCATAAGGAAGTTTGTCAAGACTTCTCCCTTGAATCATCTCTTCATCATTCTTCCCAAAGTTGGAATTCTTAGCCAAGAACTCCGTTAGATCATCAAGCATGTTTTCGTAAGGATATATCCTTGGATCCTCCTTTAGAAGTATATATTCTTAAACCTGCACAAAATAAGGGTTGATATTAGGTAAAATACTAGTATCAACGTGAGTGGGTAACAAGGAGTTAGTGTTGATAAATCCCACAACTAGGTGTTCCTTGTCCACACCTTTCAAGCAACCACTTGGCTCAACATTCTTAGTCAATTCTAGTTGTTCTTGAGCCAAGTTATTCTTTTCTTGTTCAAGGGTTAGTTTTCTTTACCTCTTCTCAACTTCCCCCTCCTTCGCTACTTTCCAAAATCCTTCTATGGTCTCACCTACTCACTTGCTCATCGCCCCCTTCTAAGGTTACAAAGTTTGGCTCATAGGTTGGGGTATCTTGAATTGGCCCAATGGGTAAGGAATTCTCTAGGTTGATAGGCTACCATCCATGGCAATTAGTTGACCTTCCATTTTGTCCAAGAATTGGTTTAAGCTTTTGATCCTTTCAAATATAGCTTTCATCATGTCTCCTACCATGGGAATTTGAGTAGCTTGTTTCATAGCCATTGTACCTAGCAATTAAATACTTCAACAAAAACAACAACAACAATGTTAGCAAATAAAAACTCATAATCACTCGTGTTCATACAAATTTGATTGCCTTACAATTAGATTGTCTAATATTGAAAATTGTTTATACTTCAGTAATTTGTAAGGTGCCAATTGCTACTTACGGCTGAAATGGATTTTTGGTTAAAACGACTCAAAAAAAATATGTACGGACTTGAGCCAAAGAACTACGATGAATTAAAAACTAGAAAAGCACCAAAGAAATAGAACAAAGAAGAAAACAAACTCAAGCATTAATCACAACTAAGTAGGTTGATTACTAGTTGTTAATTAGCGTTTAGAATCAAAGAAAGAAGTTTAAGAATCAAAGAAAGAAACTAAGAATCTAAAATTGAGCTTACAAGAATTTTCTGAGATGAACCAAGTTTGTAACCTAATGTGACGGGTGGGGTGACGGGTCTTCAACTTTGGGTTGATTTGTCCCTTTACCTGTCACACCCAAACCAGTAAATGGGTGTTAGTTGCTCCTTGGCGACGGATGGCTTGGTTGGCTATCTCTAACTTGAATGGTCATCAAGCTGTCCGTCAGCTCCAACTAGTAAGCTCTACTCACTCCACAGACACGACGGATGGTGGAACGGGTTGCCACTAGCTTAGTTATCCATTCATGGACCTGTCTCTTATTTCCAGATCATGTTCAAACCTTCCTCTTGTGATTTCTTGAGTAATGATTTACCAAAAATGTAGAGAATCACCAATGTAATCATCTCACTAATTCAAGGAGTGGCTGGAAACTTGTCGTGTGAAAGATTGGTGTGTAGGATCGTCATGTGGTTGAAAATCACCTAGGAATTTATCAATTTGCTCCTTCTCCAACTTGTTGTGTTGTTGAAACTGCTATGGACAAAAATGCTAAGATTTAGGGCTCTTCAATTGACCTTTCAAGCTCAAAAAAACTTTTGAATTTCTTATGGTCCCCCCTTTTACTTCTATTTTTGTCCCTTCCTCTTTCGGAATAATCCTTCTTGATACCAACTTGATCCTTCCTATTTTTGAAAGATTGGAATATTCCCAAGAATAAATAAGTACAACACCTTTTCCTTGGTTCATTTTGGATCAAACACACTATTTTTTAATGTTCTTCTTCAACAATATTTGAAGAACACGAGAATATTCAAAAATTGACCCTTATCCAAATGAACCCAGAATCCGATGAAATTCAAACTCTAAGCTCACTTCAACATCCCGAGCACAACCCACACATTTTTAAGCTCAAATTATCACCAAGTAAAGTTCGATTTGAGAACCCACCTTAAAGTTTCTTCAAAATCAAGCTCCAATAATGGTAGATTACTCAAATCTCCTCGGATTAAGTTTAACTCATAGATTTAGACTCTGGTATTAGGGAAAAAGAATCTAGTACTAGAAACTCAAAATAACACAAAAATCAAAAACTCAAAATTTGAAACCACCCTAAAAATGTGAACAAAATAAGTTTTTTTTTTTATTTTCAAGATAACAAACCCAAGACTAAAATCTTAGGAACGATCCTAAGCTTGGCTCTGATATCAAATGATATGTTCTAAACCATGAGGACTCAAATCTAAGACAGAAAAGTAAAAATAAAGGATAAATAGATGATAGATAAATAGATAGACACAAAGAAGATGAAAGAATCAAGAACTAAAGAGCATATTAAGCTCTAAAATCCTTAATTCAATAATCCACAAGAACCTAACTCATATGATGACCGTAAGAGAATCGATCGCTTTTATAACCACCGCTTCTAAATGAGATTTAACATTTGCTTTTCCAAACTCTTAAGACACTCTGAAAAAAGTTCATCATAATCAATATTCAGAAACAAGCCAAGGAAGAAAATGACCTAGGATTATCTATTTATAGTCTTAAGCTAAGATATTACATTAGACCTAAAAGTGGACCATAAATCAAGTGGGATGAGATGGAAAAGGCCTAATACAAAATGACCAATCTGTCCAAGGATGATGGTCCGTCAATGGTGTGATGGGTTTTTGACCCTTTCATCGCTCCCATCCAGTGTGTAGTCCCCCTTGGCCTTCATTTGACGGTCCAGGCAATTGTCAGTCACTAAAGTGACAGGTCGTCGCTCCTTCTGTCACTCCAAAAAGTGGGGTTCTTGTCATTTTGTCTCCCTCACTCAATCTCCATCACATGGAATCCTATTGTAGGCATCAAAGCAAGCTCCAAGCAATCTTCCAAACATGGAATTGCTCTTTTGTATGCTCAAAATGGTGTCCCCATGCATGTTCTTGTGCCTTCAATGTGACCAAGGCTTGATTCTTTATGTATTGGCCTTGAATGACATGTTCAAGGATGTTGATGTTGGTCAAGATTGTATCACATTCACAATCATCAAATAGATATAATGCAGTTTCATTACTATCAGTAGCATATTAATCACAAGAGTTTTCCTCTCCTCGCATTCCAATATGAGTCATTCTATTCTTAGTCAGTAGCTAATCCCGGTGAGCCAACCACAGAATAAATCTGTGTATTGATAGTACAATCCTTGTTCAAATCATTTCAACAACTTTCAATCTTTGAGAATGGCCAATCAATGGCATGTAACACATTGACATTGAATACTTGTCATTATTAGTCAGTCAATGATGATCTTGAATGTACTAGCTTTGCATTTTTAGTTTCAACTTGTGCAACACGTTTCAATTCCAATTACAGTCTACAAAAGGTGATTTAGTACAGAAATTATCCTCATTGTTCATATAAATACCATTTACCTATTTGACCTAGAATGTATCCTTCTTTTCCATCAATATCCAAATAAGCTTGCCAATAAAAGCCATATTCCAGTACTTGCATCTCTTGATGTTTAGGCCTGAAGATATCATCCCAAGCCACCATGGTTAACTTCTTCTTCCTTTCAGTACCCCTAAAGGAACTCCCTATATTGCTTATCAACTTTCTTAAACACACCCTTAGGAAGCAGGAACACAACACCCCAAAAATTATGCAAGGTGAACAGGACAGAGTTATTGATTTGCAGTTTGCCAGCATAATACAAATTTCTAGTTGAAATAATTCGATTTTGTTAGTAAGTTTTAGACTTAGTTGATGGTATTCAAATTGACAGTGGCAACACCAAAGTTAGACGGATCGTTATCTACCCTTCTTTGATCTCTGTTTCAGATACTACTATTGATCTTAACAAGATCCTTCATTTTACCTTGACATAAGACTAACTGTATTTACTACAAAATTCTTAACCTGGTTCTATTGAGGCCCCTGCTGTTGCTTAAGAACAAGCTTCCTACATTCTTCTTTCTTATATTCATATTTATGGCAATGTGCACATAAAGAAGGTTTCCAGTCGTATGTTACCTTCTGCACAATGACTTTACCTTTTTCATTCTTAATCATGACTTTCTTGGGTAGTTTACTCCCTGCCTTCACCTCCACCAACAACCTCACAAAACTTAACCCCAACTTCTTTTCAGTGTGCTTATCCACTATAAGAGGTCTGTCAACTAGATTACCAATTTTACTTAGTCCTTTAGGACTCCAGTGTTTGAAATTCAAGCCTGGTAACTTGATCCATATCAGATCGTCATCAATTTTTTTTTAAATTCCAATTCAGATGACCAAGCTTTGTCAATTAGTAGCTTGTTATCAAAGTGGTAAATGCCCCCTTTAAGGCTTTCAGTTTTCCATCTTCACTTTCAAGCCTCACTAATATAATACAATTTCATTCTATATAATTACCACTTTGTTAATACCAAAATTCTCCCAAATTCTTTGTATGAACCCGTTCAACACTTTACATGGGGATGCCCCCCCTCCAAACACATAGCAAATAATTGCATTCTGCCAGTACTCGATCTCTGTTTGAATATCCTTTAATCCTATCTCACCAATTAATCGATATCTGCTCAGGATTATGCATTTAAACTTAAAACCAACATTTGCAATTATATTGATATCAAAATCCTTCCAAATCGAGTGTACCTCAAGAGCTTTTCCACCATAAGTTCTCTCAGATTGAGTTTTAGCTAAGTGAACTTCATCCGCCCAAGAGAGCTTCGAACTCATCGTAGCAATACTATTTGTCTATTCTTGAATATGTTCCTTGGCTCTTGTAGGCTTAATTACCTCTGATGTTGGCATGATTCGACTAGGTTATACTATATTGTCATCAACTGTTCCATTACCTTTCTCGTTAATTCCACCACTCGGTTAACCAATCACCCTATTCCCTGACTTAACTCCTCCATCGGAGCAAACATCGTTGAATTCTTAGTCAGGGTCGTGTTCGTACGCCTTCTGCCCGTGGCTGACGCACGTTAAACTAACATGCATTGGGATAACTTTAGGTCTCACTATATTGTTAGTATTAAATAAGACAAATTTTTAAAATGTTCATTTATACTAATCAAGAAAATAATTGTACAAGTAACGGCTCTCTCTCTTCCTCCCTACCCTCTCTCTCGCTCGCACCGGTCACCGGCCCCCGTCGCCGTCGCCGACCGTCGGCGCCGACCCAACCTCCGGCCCCCGGCGCTGACCTCCGGCGTCGCCCTAACGGCTCTCTCTCTAACGGCTCTCTCTCTCTCTCTCTACCCTCTCTCCCTCTCTCTCACACAGGTCCCCGGTCCCCGGCGCCGTCGCTGACCTTCGGCGCCGACCCGACCCGACCGCCGGCCTCGACCTCCGATCTCCGGCGCCGACCCCCTTCGCCGCCACCCTCCGGCGTCGACCGCCGCTTCCCGCCACCCTCCGGCATCGACCCTCCGGCGCCGACCCTTCGGGTTCAGGGTCCCCGCTGTGCATCCCCCCCACCCCTCACCCTTACCTATCCTGTCCGTACCCCCCTCCCCCCCAGCGGGGCACACCATCCCTCTCCCCACCTCGGCCTTCAGCCAGCCAGCCGCCGCCCAGTCTACAGCCGCCACCCGTCGCTCCGTTTCCAGCAGCCGCAGCTCCAAGCGTAATCCGGTGACTTCTAACCTTTGTTATTTTCGTTATTTCATATTCCATTCTTAGTATTATGCTAGTAGTAGCCCCTGTACCTTGACTTGCGTGGAATTTGTGGACATTGTCTGTTGTCTGTTGTTGCTGTTGCTGTGGTCGTTTCTTCCACTGCTTGGGATTGGGTATTGGCTGGGAACCTGTATTTGGGGCGGTGGGTATTGAGTCCGGCGGTGTTTGCCCCCTAATTGAGTATAGTTTTGTTTCGGGAGTATTCCTTTGAATTTGTGTGAGCCTTGTATTTCCTTGCTGCTGCTTTGATACTACCACCGTGTATATCTGTATATTTTCCTATACTTTCGTGTAATTGTGGCTGTGGGCGGTAATGGGTGGATAGGGTCATGTCCGAGGGGGTTGGGGAGTAGGGCCGTGGTGGGGGCGGGGGATGAGGAGAGGGCGGGAGTGGAAGGGGGGCCAAGGTTTGGCCGCGGGGGGTAGTGGAGGGCGTGACGGTAGGCTGAGGGTTGGGTCTTGGAATATAGGGACCCTTTAGGGTAAGTCCATAGAGCTTGTGAAGATTCTTAGGAAGAGGAGGATCAACATTGCGTGTGTCCAAGAGACCAAATGGGTAGGGTCCAAGGCTAGGGATGTGGATGGTTACAAGCTGTGGTACTCTGGGAGCGACAGGCGTAGGAATGGAGTTGGCATCTTAGTAGATGAAGAGCTTAGAGGTCAGGTAGTGGAGGTGAAGAGGATCAACGATAGGTTGATGACTATTAAGTTGGTCGTTCGGGGGTTTACCCTGAACGTGTGTAGTGCTTATGCGCCGCAAGTGGGATCGGAGGGGGAGGAGAAGATGCGGTTTTGGGAGGCTTTGGAGGAGGTGGTGAGAGGCGTGCCTAGTTCGGAGAAGATTGTTGTAGCAGGGGATTTCAACGGGCACATCGGGGCGCTACCGGGAGGTTTTGGTGACGTGCATGGTGGTTTTGGTTTTGGGGAGAGAAATGAAGAGGGGGCGACCCTTCTGGAGTTTGTGAGGGCCTTTGGGCTGGTGGTGGTGAACTCGGGCTTCCCGAAGAAGGATGAGCACCTGATCACCTTTCGAAGCGCGGTAGCAAGGACTCAGATTGACTTTTTGTTGCTTAGGAAAGGGGATAGGGCGTTGTGTAAGGACTGTAAAGTCATCCCGAGTGAGAATCTTTCGACCCAGCATAGGCTCTTGGTTATGGATTTGGGTATAAAGAAGAATAGAAAGAGGAGGACTAAGGAGTGTAGACCGAGAATTAAGTGGGGCGGCCTGACGCCAGTGAATGCGTGGGAGATAGGGGAGAGGTTGGCGGGAATGGGGGTGTGGGAGTGTAGGGGGGATGTGGATAGTATGTAGGACAGGGCGGCAAGGTGCATCAGGGAGAATGCAAGTGAGGTGTTGGATGTTTCTAGGGGCCGGGCCAGGCACCATTGGAGGGATTGGTGGTGGAATGAAGAGGTGGAGAAGAAAGTGGGGACCAAGAAAGGGGCGTATGCTAAGTTGGTGGAAAGTAAGGACGAAGAGGAGAAGCGGGTAAACAGGAAAGAGTACAAGCTAGCGAGGAAGGAGGCAAAGTCAGCAGTCACGGCAGCTAAGACGGCTGTTTTTGAGAGCTTGTATGCAGGGCTACAGGAGAAAGGAGGGGAGAAAAAATTGTTTAGACTCGTTAAGGCTAGGGAGAGGAAGGGTCGTGACCTCGATCAGGTGAGGTGCATTAAGGGGGAGGACGGTAGAGTGTTGGTGGAGGACGGCCACATTAAGAAGAGATGGCAGTCGTATTTTCATAGGCTCTTGAATGACGAAGGGGATAGAGCTATTGTGTTAGGGGAACTGGATCACTCAGAGGAGTATCGGGATTTTAGCTATTGCAGACGTTTTAAGGTAGAAGAGGTTAGACAGGCTGTCCGCAGGATACGAAGGGGTAGGGCGACGGGGCCGGATGAGATACCGGTGGAGTTTTGGAAGTTCGTTGGAGAGGCTGGTGTAAGGTGGTTGACTGGACTGTTTAATGAAATCTTCAGGACGGCAAAGATGCCTGAGGCGTGGAGGTGGAGTACCATGGTCCCTCTCTATAAGAATAAGGGGGACATTCAGAGTTGCAATAACTATAGGGGGATTAAGTTATTGAGTCACTCTATGAAGATCTGGGAGAGAGTGGTCGAGGTGAGGCTAAGACGGATAGTGTCTATTTCGGTAAACCAGTTCGGATTTATGCCCGGCCGCTCGACGACGGAGGCAATCCACCTGGTGCGGAGGTTGGTGGAGCAGTATAGGGAGAGGAAAAAGGATCTACACATAGTGTTTATCGACCTGGAGAAGGCATACGACAAAGTCCCCAGGGAGGTGCTTTGGAGATGCTTGGAGGTGAGTGGAGTACCACTGGCATATACCAGAGTAATTAAGGATATGTATGATGGAGCGAAAACCCAGGTGAGGACGGCGGGAGGGGACTCAGAGCATTTCACTGTCCTGACAGGATTGCATCAGGGATCTACTCTTAGTTCCTTTTTGTTTGTGTTGGTGATGGATGTGTTGACGCGGCGCATTCAAGGGGAGGTGCCATGGTGTATGCTTTTTGCAGATGATATAGTTCTGATAGATGAGACTCGAGGGGGTGTGAGTGACAAATTAGAGGTGTGGAGGCAAACTCTTGAGTCTAAAGGGTTCAGGGTGAGCAGAAGCAAGACAGAGTATGTGAAATGCAAGTTTAATGACGTGAGGCGGGAGAATGAGGTAGTAGTGAAGCTGGAAGCACAGGAGGTATGTAAGAGGGATAAGTTCAAGTATCTTGGGTCCGTGATCCAGAGTAACGGTGATATTGACGAGGATGTCTCGCACCGTATTGGGGCAGGATGGATGAAGTGGAAACTCGCGTCGGGGGTGCTGTGTGATAAGAAGGTGCCGCCCAAGCTTAAAGGCAAATTCTACAAGGTAGTAGTCCGTCCGGCCTTGTTGTATGGAGCGGAGTGTTGGCCAGTTAAGAACTCCCACATCCAAAAAATGAAGGTGGCAGAAATGCGGATGTTGCGCTGGATGTGTGGACTGACTAGAGGGGATAGAGTTCAGAATGAGACTATCCGGGAGAAGGTTGGTGTGACTTCAGTGGAGTGCAAGATGCGGGAAGCACGATTGAGATGGTTCGGATACGTGAAGAGGAGGGGCATGGATGCCCCGGTCCGTAGGTGTGAGAGGCTAGCGTTGGATGGTTTTAGGCGGGGTAGGGGTAGGCCGAAGAAGTACTGGGGTGAGGTGATTAGGCGGGACATGGAACAGTTACAGCTCACCGAGGACATGACCCTAGATAGGAAGGTCTGGAGGGCGCGAATTTCGGCAGAGGATTAGGGCCAGTTTGGATCGCTAGTGTAGGGAATTACTTGGTGGGGGTTTTATTCCTGTTATGATTCCGTGTTCCGTGTTCCATGTTCTATTACGAATCTGTGTGCTTTCCTCTGCTTTCCTCTGTTTTATATTACTTATGGGTGCCGTATTTATGTTATGTAATCTGCTTCTGTGCTTTACTATGTGTTTGTGTGGTATCTCGTGCCTTGAGCCGGGGGTCTATCGGAAACAACCTTTCTACTTCATCAGAGGTAGAGGTATGGACTGCGTACATCTTACCCCCCCCAGACCCCACTAGGTGGGAATACACTG
Organism: Capsicum annuum; assembly: GCF_002878395.1. Classification (NCBI taxonomy): domain Eukaryota; kingdom Viridiplantae; phylum Streptophyta; class Magnoliopsida; order Solanales; family Solanaceae; genus Capsicum; species Capsicum annuum. The sequence continues at coordinate 44,439,601 of NC_061111.1, forward strand.
GGTTGTTTGTTGTTGTTGTTGTTGTAGTATGAGAGTAATGCAAAATAAAATTGAGGAAGTATTTTTAGTTTAAGATCACAAACTAAAATTAAACATACTCCTTATATTTTCTTTTACTTGGTTCTACCTACTTGGGACATCCCTAAAAAAAATTTTAATTAGATATGTATTTTATTAAATTAATCTTATTAATAATTTTTTGTAATTCTAAATTTGATTAATTTATATGGATGTTTAATACTAAGGATAATATGTGAAAGAAGTAATAAAATTCTCTTGGTCAGCGTAAATAAACAAGTAAAAATTTTTATAACTGTAGTGTCAGACTTAATTTTTGCGCATCTCGACTTAATCCGTGAGATATCTGACACTTTTCACCAGCAACAGATGTCAGATAACTTTGTCCACTAAGATTAGGGCTTGAAAATCACCTAGTTTTTTTTTATCTAGACTTAAATTTGAAGTTGAGACCTCAGATTCTCAATCCACTTCATTAATCACAAGACCACACCCATGAATGAAAATATACAAATAAATTTCAACATGAATATTTCATATATTAGACAAATACTTTCTCTGTCCAATAACACTTATCCACCATATTAAAAATAGATGTCCAACAATACTTATTCAATTTGAAAAATCAATAGATAATTTATCTTTTTCTATCTATTTTACTATTGCTATAAAATATTATTCATTACTCAATGCTTATCTCAACGTATTACATTAATTATATTTAAAGGGTTATATACTAAAATTACATCTATTTTTTATTACTCCTTATAGACCGTTTGACCAAACTTATTTTTCTTAAAAATGCATATTTTAAAAAATTGAAGTGTTTGATCGAATTTTGAAAAAAATAATGCCTCACAGGAGTTAGGAGTAGCATATATCAGTTATTCATCAATTTTTTTTTAAAAAACTTTTCCCCAACACACTTTTTAAAAAGCACTTCTGAAAAAAAATGTGTATTTTAAAAATTTTGATCAAACACTAATTATTACTCAAAATTAATTTTTAAATTTATTAATCAAAAATGATTATCTCTCGCCAAATATTTTTTTTAAAAAAAATAGTATAAAAATTTGACTAAACAAACTATTAACTTGTATATCAAATAAATAATTAATGAATATTATTGAATAAAAAAATAAATTAAAACATCTATTTTCTCATGAGTGGGGAACCTAAATATGCCACCATATTTAAAAAGGAATCAATTTATGCCACTGATTTAAAAAGTTACAAAAATAGATTGTTTGTACAAAATAAGTGCACAATATCCTCTTTTCCATCTTGACACCGTTAAAATAGGATAGTGCACTTAATGCGTGCACTGTCCATTTTTTATATGGATAATGCACTTAATGCACAATTCATATTTTATGGATAGTGCACTAAATGTGCACTATCCATTTTTTTTTATGAATAATGCATTAAATAAGTGCACTATTCATTTATTTTATGAATAATGCACTCAAAAAGTACACTATAAATTATTTTTGATATATTGCACTTGTTTTGTGCATTATTTTCCTTTTTCTATAGTTTAGTGCATTTTTTTAGTACACTATTCATAAAATAAATGGATAGTGCATTAAAAAAGTGCACTATCAATTATTTTGATATCTACACTTCTTTTGTGAGATGAAATTTTATGTATTTTATTGTGAGATAAAATTTTAAATTTTTATAATACCAAATTGTAACATAACGTACCATGTAAAAAGTTACGTATTTGTATGTCAATTAATGGTGTAATTTTTTGTGAGATGAAATTTTACGTATTTTATTTTGAGATAACATCTTACAACTCATTACAAATAACACATTACGCCAAATTTCAATGAAAAGTTGGTTTGATATTAGAAAAATAAAAAATAAGAGAATTTCAAAAAATCCTGCAAAAGTATTTGGGTGCTATACAGATTTATCCGGGGAAAAAATGGTATGGTCGAATTCATCCCTTAGAAAATAAACCTATTTCTATTTATCATGATTTACAAATTGGTGGACGCATCATTGCAGGAGAAACATACTCCTCTAAGCTGGTGATTTTATTATTTGGGGAGAAACACTTCAGTGGACTCAACTATATTCTAAACGGTGTAATTATGAGGTGTTATGTCGATGGCATGGTTTGACCGTTCCACAGGCACAGTACGCGACATTTCAGATATGTAAATTCAGGGATGATGCACAAGTTATTGAACACTTGAATAAGAAATTATCAGAAATGGAAAAAGCATTATAGTTTTTTCATGCATTAGATGATCCTATCTTTCAAGGAGCATATGAAGAGGAGCATTAAAAAGTACTTGAAAGTCAGAGACTATATCGAGATTCTACCTATTCAGTATATCTAATTGTTAACGAATGGATAGACCTTCAAAAACATTTACCCCAAACATTAAATTTTGGAGTGCCATATTGTTGTATAAACTAATTGAGTTTAGTTGAGTCAACACAACATGAATTCGACGTAGTTCCTGAAACTGACGAAGAAGATATGTAATTTTTTACATTGTACGTTATGTTGCAATTTGGTGTTATAAAAAAATTAAACTTTCATCTCAAAATAAAATACGTAAAATTTCATCTCATAAAAAATTACACCATTTATTGACATATAAATATGTAACTTTTTACATTGTACGTTATGTTGCAATTTGATATTATAAGAAAAATAAAATTTCACCTTACAATCAAATAAGGAAAATTTCATCTCCCAAAAAAAATACAAGATATCAAAATAATGGATACTGCACTTTTTTAATGCACTATCCATTTATTTTATGAATAGTGCATTAAAAAAATATACTATACTATAGAAAAAGGAGAATAATGCATAAAAAAAGTACAATATATGAAAAATAATTGATAATGTATATTTTTAATGCATTATCCATAAATTAAATGGATGGTGTATTTATTTAATACACTATTAAAAAATAAATAATACACTATCTATATAAAAAATGAATAAACAGTTCATTTTTATAACTTTTTAAATTAATGACACAAATTAATTTTTTTTTTAATTATGATGGCATATTTAGGTTGGCACTCTTTTCTCATAGATGCTAAAGTAAAATGAAACTACTTGAGAAAAGGCCAAGATATTTTTGAGAAAAACGAAGATCTAAAATGACGTGTTGAATAACCAATAATTTTCTAACACGTGAACGAGTTGAGAACTCATTACGTTTAAAGCATGCAGGTGTGTGTATGTGCGTGTGTGATATGTAAACAAGTACCTTTGCCTATATATATTTACACCCACTCCTTTTCTAGGATTCCTCATTAAAATATTCTCTCTTTCTTTCACTTAAACAGAAGAGAGGGAGAGGGGGGAGAGAGAGAGGGAGTGTCTGGGGAAGAGGGTGTTTTTGCTCTTCTTTAGAATCTCGAGGTAATTATTTATTTTTTTTTATTTTCAAGAATCTTTTTATTTTGAAAAAAATAAATTCTTTTTGATTTGATATTGATTGATTTGTTGTGGGGTTTTTCAGGAATGATTTTTTGATTGATTTTGGTGTGTTTATGGAGGAAAAATCAGATTTTTTGATTGATTTTAGTGTGTTAATGGTGGAAAATCAGTATTTATTCACCTGCATTTTGAGAAAAAAAATGAAGTTCTTTTTGATTTGATATTGATTGAGGTTGATTGATTTGTTGTGGGGTTTTTCAGGGATGATTTTTTGATTTATTTTTGATGGGAAAGTTGATTTTTTGATTGATTTTGGTGAATTTTAGCTCCAAGAATATCTATTTATTCATCTGCATTGTGTAATTTTGATTTCATATGGTCTTTTAATTGATTTTTGTGTTTTTTTGGTAAAAAAAATCAGATTTTTTGGATCCAAGAATGTCCATTTATTGTGATTTTTTATTTTTTTCAAGAATATTTTTGAAAAAAATAAAATAAATTATTTTTGATTTGAGGTTGATTGATTTGCTGTGGGGTTTTCAGGGATGATTTTTTGATTGATTTTGGTGTGTTAATGGTGGAATCAGTATTTATTCACCTGCATTTTGAAATTTTGATTTCTAATGGGTCTTTTTTTAATTGATTTTTGTGTGTTTATGGTGGAAGAATCTTTTTTTTTTTTTTTGATTTGATTAGTGCTTGATTCGTTGTGGGTATTTTCTGGGGTGATTTTTTTTTGGCTACTTTTTGTTTGAAAAATCAGATTTTCTGATTGATTTTGGTTGAAAAATCAGATTTTTTAGCTCCAAGAATATTTATTTATTCACCTACATTCTGAAATTTTGATTTCATATGTTTTTTTAGATTGATTTTTGGGTGTTTATGGTGGAAAAATGAGATTTTTTTGGATCCAAGAATGTCCATTTATTGTGATTTGGGGATTTAATTTGGTGTGTTTACGGTGGAAAAATTAGTTTTTTTTAGCTCCAAGAGTATTTATTTATTCACATGCATTTTTTAAATTTTGATTTCATATGGGGTTTTTAAATTGATTTTTGTGTGTTTATGGTCGAAGTATCACAGTTTTTTGGATCCAAGAATCTCCATTTATTGTGATTTTTTTAGATTTAATTTGGTGTGTGTTTATGCTGGAAAAAAATCAGATTTTTTTTTTCTCCAAGAATGTCTATTTATTCATCTCGATTTCATTGGTTTTTTTTTTCTCTGGGATGAAATTTTCTTTGATTTTTGTGTTTTTATGGTAACAAATTTAGTGTTTTATTGAAATTTTTATTTGATATTGGATTGATTTTTGTGTGTTTATGCACCTAAATTTGATTTTTTTTTAAAAAAAATTTGATTGATTGTGTTTATTTTATGGTGAAAAATCAGATTGTTATGCTCCAAGAATCTCCATTAATTCACCTGTTTTTGTGGGGGGGTTTTTGGGATGAATTATTTTTTACTGTTTTTTTGTGGAAATGTTAGCTGTATTATTGTTTTTATCATCCAGATCTGTAATGGGTATCACTTAGTATTGTAAAAAATATGAATGGCATCTCTAAATTCTTACTATTAAAATTTTATTTATTGTCTTTATGTATGAATTTTTGCATGCATGAGCCTCTTGTGTTTGTTATTTGTTTGGGTGATTGGTATAATATTTTAATTGTTTTTGGTCTAACATGAGAATTTGAGTAAGTTAATAGGGGTACAAAGTTGAAAGTTTCAACCTTTTGTGGTGGCTACTATAGTCCAAATCTAAATATTAATTTATGTCAATCATAGTCATTGATAGTGGAAGATAGTGTTAAAAAAAATATAAAAAAAAATGACTATGTATTTATTTGACTTCTTTGTGATTTGTTTGCTTTAGATATTTCATTTTCTTTAATCATTTAATTTGGACTTGAATTGATTTTGATTTGTCCAAATCTTTGTATTGGTTGGTGGGATTTTGACATAATCTTTCTTTTTTTCATCTAAAGAGAAAAAAAAGTGTCACATAATTTACAAAGTTTTCTACTTTTGAACTTTTTTTCTATTTCACATGAATCAATTGATACTGTACCTGTTAGTGGATTGAAAAATTATTTGGGGTACGAAACATTCCGTGTTGGTAGGATCCAGTAAGTAAAGGGTCACTGCTTCCATGGCTCAAACTAGTATTTTATAGGTTACACGGGGACAACTTTATCTTTGCTCCTAGTGTGAAAAGTAAAATTTATAATTGATTAGATTCAATGTACCCATTTTTATGAAATGATTTGTTATTGGATAAAATTATATTTTATTGGTAGAGCCACCTAAGTTTTGCCATAGGTTCTTTGTATCTTATTACCTTAGGATGGGGACATATGAATTTTAAAGAATACTTAGGAATTGTCAGAGCTGTACTCCTTTGAATGGTCAAGTTGTGCTTATAGAGTGGTATTGTAGCTTGGACGATACTACAATGGGGTTCGAATTAGTTTGTGCGCATCTTTGACTGTCCTAGTTGTTTGTGAACCAGGTTTTCGCCCACTTCCCACCAAGCCTTAGGCACATAGGTAAAAATCATCTTTCAATTTGGGGTTGGTTGATATAAAGCGTGTAAAGGAAAAATATTACTTTCTTTAATCTTATGGAAGTCTTGGAGTAATTGGTAAAATTGTCGTCACGTGATTAGTGACCAATCACGGGTTCAAGACTTGAAAGCAACCTCTTGCAGAAATGTATGGTAAGGCTGCGTACAGTACTCTTGTGCTGTGCTGGAGCCCGTCCTCGGACCTTGCACATCGCGAGAGCTTTAGTGCACCGAGCGGTCCTTTGTTTGTAATCTTTGAAATCTTGTTGGAATTACTCTATTTTCTACTTACCACCATAAAAAAATCCTTTTTTTTTTTTTCGCTCTTTTCTGCTCTATAATTAATATATGAGAGTTTAGTGATCCTAGCACTCCCCAGACCCCACTAGGTGGGAATACACTGGGTTTGTTGTTGTTGTTATCGTCTAGTGGTCCTAGCACATCGCTAATTAAATTTACACAGTCATTTTTGTTGAGTTGAACAAGACTAATTTAAATTGTTGTGTCTATGTTGTCACATCATTGTTGCATTTTGTTGAATTTTAAGTAACTGGAAAGAAAAGTACAATGACGTGTAGAAACATAAGTTACATGTTTAAGTTGTCTCAGAAAAAAAATCAACTCTACTAATATTAGATATTGGAACTTAATTAAGATGTTAATCATGTCAATTGTGGCAACTCTGATTGTTGAGTGTTGTTTGGTTGATAGTGTTGAATAAAATCGGTAGATTGATTTGTCTAATATTCTACTGAGACAATGGTTGATAGTGTTGAATAATAACCGTAGATTGATTTGTGTAATATTCTACTTACACGTTGGTTGATAGTGTCTGGAGATTGATTTGTCTAATATTCTACTTAGACGTTAATAATATCTGCAGATTGATTTGTCTAATATTCTACTTAGACGTTCGTTGATAGTGTTGAATAGTATCTGTTGATTGATTTGTTTAATATTCTACTTACGGCCGAGTTTGACAGTAGTATTATTTTGACTAATTATTTGCCTACAGCTTGTGAGAAAACATTAATTTTTTAGCATAGTCCATGATTGAGATGTTTTGATTTTGTTGGGGCCTAAAAGTTTGGTGAGTTGTCTATTGTGTTTTTTATGCATGTGAAGAGCTTTTTCTTGAAGGAACTCATATGCTAAGTTGCTCGGACTCTCCAAAAATATTGCCACATTCATGTCGGATCCTTTAAAAATACAGAATAACTTAGCTCATGCGTATATCTTTCTTGCCCAATTGTTTATATGTGGAAATTGGCCTAACATGCTTTAGGCTTTAGGTACAATCTACTTGATGTTTAAGTGATGACATATAAATGACTGATGCCAGCTTTCTTTTTGCCCATACTTAAGTTAGTTGCATATGTGTATATATATACATGTATCTAATGTACATATGTAACATTGGTTCCGAAGGAAAGATTTATATTCGTTCGCACCTTCTTCCTATTCGATAGAAGGGCCATTGGAGGTGAGGTTAGGGGCTTTTACATACATATGCGTGTGTGTGTATACATCTTAGCTAATTTATATATGTTGCTTTGGTCTCTCTTCGTGTGGTTTTAATCTTTATGATTTCAGACATTATAAACTTCATTTCTTTTAAGCTTATAGTAATCCGTGTCATGAAATTATAATTCATCATTTTCATTCTTGGAAATTTGTGGTTATGACTAATGTTTTCGCCTTTACGCAATTACTCTAATGGTCAAAAGCGCACCGAAGTAATCCCTTGTTTGGAGTTTCATTTATGGACTCTGTGGTGTGTGAGTTTCCTACCTGGACGGTCACCAATTATCTATCAAAACACAGCTCAGCTATCAATGTTTACTTTTTCTACTTGAACGATGGTCAAATGTGGGGAACGATTGATAGTTGGAGATGCGTTTTGATAAATAGGTGTGTTTTTGACCTTTTCACTCAATAAAAATCATAGGTCGTACGGACCTACAGAGGATTGGGTGGGGGCTGTTGGGGAGAAAAGTAGAAAACAACTTATGCTGATGGAATATTTTGCTTCTTTGACATGATTTCTACTTTTATTTTCATGACTGTGACTTGACATGTTCATTTATTAGCTGTAATGGATTCAGAGTTTTTGTTTACTGTGTGGTTACAACTTCTTGCATTGTGCAAGTTGTGGCCTACTTTGTTATTGTGGCTTGAAGTGGTCTTTTCTCCATGTTTTACTGTTTCGTTGACGGATAGGCAATTTCTGGCCTCAATTCTGTTTTGGAATTTTATGTGGACCCTGTTGCTATGGTCCTCATGTTTTTGTCAGTAGATTGAATTGTTGATTTCGTATTTATTTCCTGCCAATGATAGTTTGGTCTCTTAAATATGCATTCATCGGTTTACTTGTATTAGATGAACCTTGAAAAGAAGCAAACCTAATGTACTGTTTGCAGGTTTGGGATTGAAGCGGCAGCGTAGCGAAAATGGGGGCCGGTGGTCGTATGTCTGCTCCAAACGGCAAGACTGAAGAAAAGACAAACCCTCTTCAAAAGGTGCCAACCTCAAAGCCTCCTTTCTCCGTTGGTGATGTCAAGAAAGCCATTCCACCTCACTGCTTTCAGAGGTCTCTTGTTCGCTCGTTCTCCTATGTTGTGTATGACCTCATTCTCGTCGCCATCATGTACTACGTCGCCACCACTTACATCAACCTCCTTCCATCCCCGTATAGCTACATTGCATGGCCTATTTACTGGATCTGCCAGGGTTGTGTTTGCACTGGTATTTGGGTTATCGCCCATGAATGTGGCCACCATGCCTTCAGTGATTACCAATTGGTTGATGACACCGTTGGGCTTATCCTTCACTCTGCTCTGATGGTGCCGTACTTCTCTTGGAAATATAGTCATCGGCGCCATCACTCCAACACTGGCTCCCTCGAGCGTGATGAGGTCTTTGTGCCTAAGCCTAAATCCCAGCTCGGATGGTATTCCAAGTACTTGAACAATCCTCCTGGCAGGGTTATCACACTCACCATCACCCTCACTCTTGGTTGGCCGTTGTACTTGGCCTTCAATGTATCCGGCAGACATTATGACCGATTTGCTTGTCACTATGACCCTTATGGCCCAATCTACAACAACCGCGAGAGGCTACAAATCTTCCTGTCCGATGCCGGAGTTCTTGGAGCTAGTTATCTTCTATATCGTATTGCCTTAGTGAAAGGGCTAGCTTGGCTAGTGTGCATCTACGGCGTTCCCCTCCTCATCGTGAACGGTTTCCTTGTCCTGATCACCTATTTGCAGCACACTCACCCATCATTGCCTCACTATGACTCAACCGAGTGGGACTGGCTAAGGGGAGCACTGGCAACCTGCGACAGAGACTACGGCGTTCTAAACAAAGTCTTCCACAACATCACCGACACTCACGTGGTGCACCATCTGTTCTCAAACATGCCACACTACCACGCGATGGAAGCAACCAAAGCAGTCAAGCCATTACTCGGAGACTACTACCAATTCGATGGAACCCCGGTTGTCAAAGCAATGTGGAGGGAGGCAAAGGAGTGCATCTACGTTGAGAAAGACGAAGCAGCAGCTCAAGGCAAAGGCATTTTCTGGTACAAAAACCAGCTCTGAACTCTCTGTGGTATTAAGGTGCTGTTTGGTCTTGAATTTAAATTTAAGGTTTATTTAGCTAGTGTTTTGTGCTTTTAGGATGGGGGGGTCTATGTTTGATGAAACTGAGTATAATAAAAGGAAATCAAAACTAGAAATATATCAGAGGAACAAAGTGCATCCTCTACCTCCTTTTAGTATGTAACTTTTGTGTAATGAACTACCAGTTTCTAATTAAGTGGTTGTTTTTGTGTCTACTATTGGTCTTGTACTTTAAGATGCATTGTGCAAATTTTTTATGTTACTGTTTTAAACTGTGCAATAGGATATAGGAACAAGTTGTTTAAGGATTAAACATTACTAGCAAATGTTGTTTGATGCACAAAGTATTCCGCATTAACATAGGGAACCAAATTGATCAGTAGCAAATGTTGTTTGATGCACAAATTATTTTGCGTTCACATAGGGAACCAGAAAGGGATCATATCCAAGTATGCGATATGAGACAATTTTACGGTTGCTTTGATTATTACGGTTGCTTTGATTATTTGATGCCATAACGTATTCCGCGTTCACATAAGGAATCAAAATGGACCAGTAGCAAAGGTTGTTTCATGCATAAAGTATTTTGCGTTCACATAGGGAATTAGAAAGGATCGTATCCAAGTAGTGTGATATGTCTCGCGGAGACAATTTTACGATTGCTTCAATTGTTTGATGCACAAAGTATTTCGTGTTCACCAAAATTGGATCATATCCAAGTAATTCGATGTGGAATCCAAGTAGTGCGATATGTTTCACGGAGACAATTTTACGATTGCTTCGGTTGTTTGATTCACAAAGAATTTTGTGTTCACTTAGGGAACCAGAAAGGATCGTATCCAAGTAGCGCGATAAGTCTCGCGGAGACAATTTTATGGTTGCTTTGGTTGTTTGATGCACCAAGTATTTCGTGTTCACATAGGAAACCAGAAAGGATCATATCCAAGTAGTGTGATATGTCTCGGAGACAATTTTATGGTTGCTTTGGTTGTTTGATGCACCAAGTATTTCGTGTTCACGTAGGAACCAGAATAGATCGCATCCAAGTATTGGGATAAGTCTCGCGGAAACAATATTACGGTTTCTTCAAACTATCTTTTGAACCTTTCTTTAGTATTTGGTAATAATATAAATGTTTCAATTTGTTCAAGTTTGCTACGTACAAGATGAATTGGTTCATTGAATTTATAAAGGATAAATTACACAAATTTCAAACTTAAGAAACTATATTACCTAATATTTTTTACTTTTTTAAAATTTACATAAAATCTCGATTTTTAATTTTACTCTTAATATATATCAATAAAACCTCACATCTTATTTTTACTTCACCATTAACTCATTTAAGCTATTTTTTTTCTAAAGATTTCCTTTCCTAAAATATCTCCCTAATTATCAACAAGTAAATCATCTTCCTAATTTTTTTCTCCTCCATTAACACTTAAATCATCTTCCTTCCTAATTTTTTCCTCCATTAACGCCTGCAACTTTTTTTTTCCTCTCCTAAATTCTCTCTCATTTTTTTAAATCTATTGATACATATATAAATTTATTTAGTTATTCATACATGTTTATCTATAATATATTAAAAATGTGAAGAGCCTTAGAAATGTTGTTTGAGCTTTTTGTTCTTCATTAGAAGTCTGCACAATAGACAAAATCGTCTTTTCACTTTTTTTCTTATTTTTATAATGTTAAATGTTGATTTTAATAAATATATCCCTATTTGAAAAAGGTTTTAGGTTGTCTTATTATGATTAAGTTTCTGATTTTATGGCTTTTTTTTTTTTTTTTTTGCGTTGATACGGCAAAAAAAAAAAAAATAGGTAGAAATTTTTTTTCCAAATAAACTAGGCTTTGTTGACTTTGATAATTCTTTTTTTCCTTTTTATTATTTTTTAGGTTGTATGTGTTGGGTACATCCCGAAAAATTGGTAAAATCAGTTGTGCAATATTTTATTTTCTTGATTGTTTTAACGTACAAAAAGTTTGGCAGAAATAGTTATACCATTTTTTATTGCCTTTTTTTTATATATAAAAATTAGGCAAAAGATACATTTTCATATTTTGTTGGTTGTTTTTTCTGTACAAAAATTTTGGCAAAAATAATTGTGCAACTTTTTATTGGTTATCTTTATGTACAAAAATTAGGCAAAAACTTTTTTCCCAAATAAGCAAATCCTTTTCAAAATAAACTAAGGTTGGTTGACTCTTCTATAAAAAAAAAATGCAAATTTTTTTTTTCTTCGTCGACAATTTTGCTTTTCAGGTTCTCTTCATCAACTCATGTTTGCTCCTTATTCAGGTTTTTAGATTGATGTTGATTTAATACAATATTAATTGCTATGTCAGCTTAAGTTGTTTTTATATACTTAATTGATCTAATTTGTGTTCTTAGTTGAGTCCTTTTTTATATGTATGTGATTTATAACTATATTCCTATGCTAATATATCAAGAAGACACACGCATTCAGGTAAACTAATCTACTCAACTCATAAAATTATTTTTATTATAAATTCATGTGCTATTGTTGTTCTAACTTCATTTTTTCAGAACAATACTACAATGAACTCGATTATCGAAATTGTTGCAATTAACACATTGAAGCAATACGATCGTATCTCAAAAATAAAAGTTTTGGTAATAAAAAATGGGCCAACAAAAGAATATAAGAGAACAACAAGTAGTACTCGAAAGACTATCACATTAGTCATGAAGAGGTAACCTTAGAATCAAAAAGTTTCGACATAACTTTGGTTAAAACATAGTAGTAGAAAAAATATAAACAGAAAATTAATATTATATAATCGCTGAAAGATCACATTCATTTTTGTAGTTTGCACACCTCAAACACCTAATAGTCAATATCTATAATACCACTCTAAACTATAAATGATTTATAGAGTTTTATACTTAGTCTAATTAAGTTATGTTGCCTACAGAGTCTTAGAGAGGTGTTATGATCACCTATATATCTTGACAATGTCATAGCGGTCTGTGGCTCTTGTAGGGAGTGTACCCTTCAACCTTTGATACTTTCATATGATAACGATAGCGTTGGTGCAAGCTTATACTAGCTCAGCTATTTCATAATGCACCTGCTATTTTTCACCCGCACATATAGCAGTCACTCTCCGCAAAGACTTAGGTAGAAACGAAAAAGTCACCTAGCGTTTTGTTATGCTAGGTATTGACACTTCTCAAGGTTCTCAGCCTGTTGTATAATCTGAATAATTTCTTCTACGCTCTGATCTTGTGAATTGATAAAATCTTCTACGCTCTAACCATCCATCATGTCTTTTACCACATTCTTTGAAAAATAGAGATGTCACTTTATTTATAAAATTCGAAATGGTGATCCTTTCTAAAGAAAAATAACATGATTTAAAATTAAGCACAAGAACAAGGTGAATCTTGGTAATGTCCAACAATTATTTTGTATAAGCAAGTGCACTCAACCTTTTTACAGCTAACAAATAGTTCAAGTACCAAAAACATGCAAAACAGAGAAAACTTTGGTTCCTCACACTCAAATTCAGTATCATTTTCATGATCAATTCAAATTCTTCACCTACTTAGATTAACATACATCAATCATGTCAAAATAATGTACAAGTGAGCAAGATGAGCTCCATTCGATAAGATTAACCACTAAAGAATTAAAGAATGTACAACGTTGAATGAGCTGCTTGTGAGAGTAAATATGGGAAGGCATATCGACATTTTAGACCTTGTGAAAATAGTGAGTCGAGAAACTAACTTTCAAATAGAGATTATTTGATTGAAAAAATGTCCACATTCTTTCTAACATTAAAGTTATTATGGATTGTTGGGGGGAAATGAAGTCATTTAATTTGAGTCAAGATTGTATCAGAAACATCTTTACCTTTAAGGTAGGAGTTTTCTTTTGATATGCTTTACTTGAGATAAGTGATTATCAAAACGACCTGTTTACCTTCACAAATTAAGGATAAAATTGTGTACTCACCATCCTTCTCAGATATCACTATATTCATGTTGTATTAATAAGATTTTAAATTTTGAAAAAGAGAAATAAACTAATATTTATTTTTGAATCATTATTTATTGGTTAGGAATTTGAAGGTGGCTCTAGACAAAACTCAAGAAATGGAGATAGTAGAAAGAAATAATACTATGTGTTTTGATGAAAAGAACTTTCTAAGCGAAAGGGATGTATTAGTAGTACAAAACAATAAGAGAAGTGGAAACGAGTTTGTGAAAGAGGGTATATAATTTTGTATGTGTGAATGTTTGTGTTGATTGCGGTGGAATTGAATGTATTGGCGTATTCAAGTATGTGTATTGGTCTTATTTATATGAAATTAATTTTTTTTATTTTATTTATACCGGAATTTGCCCGTCGATGGTTCCATGCGAAGGTTATTGAATAAGCTTTCCAACGATATAAAGATTTTCAAAAACGGATAGGTTTCGGATATAATCGAGCACGTTCTAAACTATAAAACGGTGGCCGAGATATTTGGGAATAGTAAATGTGCAGGAAAATTTCCTGCACACAAACTACTGAGGCCAGCCGAATTTTTGGGTCAAATTCGAACGATCATAACTCCCTTAATATAATGAACTGGGAGAGATGCGACCTACGAAAAGAAATATCTTTGAGTCTTATTTCCAATGCAATTGGTTTCATCCAAATCCAACGTCTGAGTAAGGAGTTATACTCATTTTACTTCAGCCTATCAAAATAGATTTTTAGGGTCAACTTCAAACGATCATAACTCCTTGTACAGGACGAACTGGGTGGCGTACTTTATATGAAATGAAATCCCTTTGAATTATCCTTCCAAAGATACCAATTTCACCCAAATCCGATATCGAAGCAAAGAGTTATGGTCGATATACTTTAGCTTATCAAAACAGTCCACCAAAGGACAAATTTGACATTATTTAAATTTTAAAGGCATTTTGGTCATTTCCTATTATATTATGGACGGAAATATGTGTATATATACATGTATATGAGTTCAAAAAATCATTTTCATCATCAATCATTGAGGAAGAATAAACCCTAGCCAAATTTGACCTTTAAATTACTTTTGATTCAACCGTAGAAATTCCAAAGTAATCCGATAACTGCGTTTGTCATCTCGAGAGCTTCGAACGGAACCTATTATTTGTGTAAATAGGATTGCATAATCAAGAGGTGAATTCTAAGGTATGAATATTGTTTGCCTTTGTTCTTTTCCATATGTATATGTGTGATAGAGGATTATATGTATTGGTTATTATTGAAAGGTGATGGAAATAGAGTTATGGACTATTTTGCATGGTTTGGTTGTATTAAATTATGGAAGGTGGATATGGTAATTGAGTTATGGAAGGTGGATATGGTGATATACTATTAAATTGATGATTATTTATGTCTATGGCTCAATTTGGTTTAATGGATTGGTTGGAAGGATAAATGAATCCAAACTTGATATTGGAGGATGTTGTATGAATATGCATGGCATGTAAATGTAATTGGAGTATAAGAGGGTTAAAGTGACACCCTTTATGGTGTAATTAAGGCTTACTACTTAACCACTAGTTTGGTGAATTCAAATAATTGAATTGTGACATTTGGTTACTAATACTAGATTGCTATATATGTTCATTGTAGATAAGTAATCTGAAAAGACAGGAAGTCCATTTGGGACTAGTATTGAAGGTTGACAGTCAGGTATGTAAAGCATACTCTATACCATATCTTTGGCATGAAAGTGAACAATTGTTCTATTAAGAAAGTTTTCAAAGTTTTTCAGTAACATGTGATCCATAATGGTTTTGTATGATGTCCTACGTTACCAATGAACTTGTTTCCACCCTACAAGATGTCAAGACATTCCAATACTTGTTTTCCAAATCTTACATGTTTATTGCACTAATGAATGTCAGAAGGTATCCAGTTACTCAAACAAGATCCATGTGCTATTAATGACTCCAAAACATTTCATTGATATACCAATAAGTTCCTACTTCATTGTTGATGACTCCAAAACACTTCATTGATGTGTCAATGAGTTCTTACTTCATTGTTATTGCATTGATGGTCTATTTATATATTCGTATTGATGTATCATTGTTTTAAAGTATCAAAAATGCGGTGGCGACCGAAATAACAATCTCAAAGATTAATTGAACTAAGTGATGGAAGTTCTCTCATAGCGGGTGGTATCCTAGGGGCATAAGTTTATCATGGGTCGATCCCTATTTATGTGTTTATGGGTGGTATCCTAGGGGCATAAGCCTATCATGGGTCAATCCCAGTTGATATGTACTGGAGGCAGCCTAATGGTCACAGTACAGTACAGTAATGATTACAAAGATGATAAGAACGAAGGTAAAGTGATTGAATAAATACAATGTACAGGTTGTCACAAGTTCTAGTAAGTGTGGTCCACTCCTATTACGATTTATTCACTTGTTTCTGATTTCTATTGAGCTCCTATATCACATGTGATTATCTACAGCCTTACATACTCAGTACATATTTCATACTGACGTCCCCCACGGAGGACCTGCATTTCATGCTGCAGGCACAGGTACCTCAGCTCATACACCGCACAAGTAGGAGCCAGGATATCCAACTGCTTTTGGTGAGCTCCAGTTTACTTCGGGGCTTTTCGTGTCATATCCAGTCACTTTTGGTATTGTATAGAAGTTAGTTATATGGAGGGGTGTGTCTCGACCTTAGTTAAACTCTGTGTATTGTCTAGAGGCTTTGTAGACCTAATGTACAGTCAAGGTGGTGTTTTATTAATAGACGTGATGGCTCCAACGTCCAAGTATTGTATATACATATATATGTGTGCTCGAGACAGGTGATTATTTCCTTTTATATGCGACATGATGTTGTCCGAATTTTGGGTTGTCATAGAGGTATGCATGGGAAGTATAAGGTTATGAGCTAGTTCTCCCGGGCCTCCTCGGTTACGGGTGCCAGTCCACCCCAATAGGATTTGAGGCTTGACAAACTACTATGTGAATTAAATGCTTAATGTCTTAAAAGAATACTACATTAAACAACAGTAGTACATAAAAAGGTAGACACCTAATTTTGTCCCTCCCAACGTTGATTTTATCTATTTTAGCTCACCTTACCACGTGTCCTCATCCCGTGTGATAATCCTTCACAAAAGGACAAAAAATAATAAACTTCGAATAACTTTTTCCACCTACCTCACTACCCCACCCCACCTCAACCTTATCCCACTCATAATTTACAGCTCACACATAATATTCCCAAGAGAATTTTCTTTTGGCTTCTTGTTCATTCACAACATATACACTCCAATACAACAAAAAGTAAGGGGCCCACAGAATATACCCATCACTCCCTTCTTTCATTTTTATATACGCTACACAGGACCACACCTAGGGGGGATAGAGGAAACACGCAAGAAAAACACAAAAAAAATACTCTCCACTCGTCCTCACATTGAAATAACACACACAGACCTATTTTTTCATTCAAAGGAAGCATATACACAGACGATATCATCTTCTCTTTTCCCCAACCACACAATCCTCACAGCATCACAACAATACTCATATCACATAGCTACATATACGAAAATTCACCCATACAATTTCCATGGGCTGGGGGAATATACACACACAGTGATGAGATACAGAGAGGGAGGAAGAGATTAGGGAGGATTCACTGAAAAGGGGCTTCTCTTTTTCTTCTTCATGATTCACACACAAAACTCACTGATAGACACTCTTAATCCTCACCGTCACACACAATTCCCACCATGAACTGAGAAAAAGAATAGAGGGGAAAAGAGTGAGAGAAAAATAATGAGAACTGAGAGAAATTGAGCTAATCAGAGAGAGAGATCAAGTTCGGGTTGAACAGGTCGAAGAGAGAGGGAGATCGAGTTTGGGAGAGAGATATCAATAGAGAGAGAAAATGATCGTCTCAGTCCAAACTCCAACGAAATTCAACCGGGTTAAGCAATTGCGCGATTTTCTCCGTTAAGGTCGTTCAAATGCTCTTTCAGTCATCGTTTGATTCTCATCTGAGTTAGTCGGTTGTGGCATTCTTCGAGGTTTTGGGCGCGGATTTTGTCTCGTCTAATTGAGTAATATTCAAATAAAAACGGCATTAAGGTCCCCTCTTCATCCCTTTTCCATTAATTAATTATTTGACACTTTATGTGGTAAATTTGTCGATGTTTGAATTTTGTTTTCATTGATTTTGATATGATTTATATCATCGCGGTTGATTGTTGATATTGATTGATGGTGTGAGTTGGATAATCAAATAAGTTGGGTTTAATTTGGAGGGTAAATCTTAATTGTGAGGATGATGTGAAAGATTGGCTAATTCGTAATCTTATTTGGAATATTTAATTTGTTAGTTGAATAATTTTGATGTCGTTGAAATTGATATTATCATGATAGGTCGAACGGAATAGGCAAATGATAGGCTTGGGTAGGCAAGTTTAGGAATGATGTGTGGTTGAATTCGTGGAATGTTGAATGTGTTGGATATTTTCTACTTTATTGCATAACACTTCAAATTGTATTCATTTAGCCGAGGAATGCCCCGAGACACATTGTATTTATTCACCGGGGAATGCCCCGAGACACATTGTATTTATTCACCGGAGAATGCCCCGATGTATTATGTTGGCGGAGAACGTTCGTGATGAAGGCCCGAGGCATCGGGTAAGCATTGGAGCATAGTTTAGGATTAGTCTAGAATAGGATTTATATTTTCGTATTTTCTTATCTTTGGGACTGTATAATTCGGATTGGACATTATTTCCGTTTTGAATTTTGTTTGATTTGTTTCGTGTGTTTATGTGGTTTATATATTTTATAATGTCAAATTAGCTGATACGTTCCACCAAGCGACCGTGATTGAACCACGGGATCGGAGGGTGCCTAACACCTTCCCCTCGGTCAACAGAATTCCGTAGACGGAATCTCTGTTCGTACACCAGTTTTAAAGAGTCAAACGATTTTGAAAAGGTATTTCCAAAGGTGACTTGGCACACCGGATTATGCCAAGTGGTGACTCTGAATAAAAAATTGTAAATAATCTTTTTTAGAAACAACCTTCATTTTGTCACTTTAATAATAAATATCCTTTCGAACTAAAAGTGATTTTTTTTAGTTAAAAAAGGGGTGTGACAGCTCTGGCGACTCTGCTGGGGACTTTTCAGAATTCAAGCGTATTTTGGAGTTGTATCGGCTTAGTTTTGCACTATGGGTGTATAGATATTTTGTTTGTGCTATTTTGTATTATTATTTATCATTGTTGAGTGCCTACGTGCTCCTTGTTTACAATTTTTACTGTATGTGTTACCGTTTTATATCTGACATCATCTGCATAACCCGAGTCTTTCTTTCTGCAACAAGTCCATAGTACACGTGTGTACACGACCTATAGTTGAGTCACCCTTATTTTTGGAGAGGGATCCGTTGGGTTGTATGGAGTAGGAGGACAGCTAAAGCAATCCACTATTGACCATGCGCTCCCCCGAACAGCCTTGTTAGTGAACCCCATTGTAGGTCAGCCTTTAGGTCATACTTATTTGTATCATATTGAGACCTAGCGAGACCCACGTGGCCTTTTGTAGGAGACTCACCTCTAAAGCATCTCTACGTGCTAAATGTTGCATCTTTGAGGGTAACATGGTCATTTGACAGACTGATTTAGGAAAAAGCATGTGTTAGAAGTGAAGTGAGTAGGCAAGAAATGTAGAAAAAAAATAGAAAAAAAGTGACTCGAAAAGAATAAAAGAGTGTTTCATAAGTTTTTAGAGTTCTTTATCGCTTTTGAGTTTTTTTTTTCACAATCCAAAAATTTAAAAAGAGTTTTTACCTTTCGCACTCATTTTCTAAAAAACATCAAAAAGATTTTCCTTTTATTCCTTTACCATGCATTCATAATTCAAAAATTTTAAAAAGATTTTTCTTTCATAGTTGTTTGTGTAATTTTTCTATGAAGTATCAAATTAAAAACCCAAAAAGATTTTATTTTCATCGTGAAGTCGTGTCTCTCAAGTTAAGGTTTTGTTTGTTCTATAATCCTTAATTGTCCAATTTGGAAGAACTACGCGTGACCTGATTCTCCTCTCCAGGGAGTGAGATACGTAGGCAGCCTATTGTTGGTTGGGGATCTTATTTCAAAAATTCATAAAAAGATTTTCTTGACTCGTCATTTAGAGTAGGTGTTTCATATACATCTGTAAAAGAAAACTACCAAAAAGATTTTCCTTTAATAGTTTCAAGTTAAATTTTCGTATGAAGTTCAAAATTGAAAATCCAAAAAGATTTTCTTTGGTAATCATAGATTTCATTTTTGTAGGATGTTAAAGCTGAAAAATTCAAAAAAAGATTTTCGTCAATTCTTTTGAAAAATTGTTATTTTTTCTTCTTCTTAAAGTTTCAAGAAATGGAAAAAGAGTTTAATTAGCCATTTTGGCAAGACTTCACGAACTACGCACACCTAATTCCGCTCTTTCAGGAGTGAGATACGTAGGTTCCCTTCTTGGGTTCGGTGATCTTTTAAAAAAAAAGGAAAAAGAGGTTTTGAAAAAGTGTTAAACTTTAACACATTTGTTATTTTTTGTTGAGTCAGTTTAAGGTGGTTGGTTTGTGGTATTCTGGCTGGTCCTCCATATCACACCAAATCCAAAAGGTTAGTTGTGTCCAACAAGGATATAGAGAGTAACATCATGAATCCAACAAAGAGTCAGGAAAATGAGAGTTTAAAGCAAGAGATCAGGAGACTAAGACAACAAATAAATGAAATGCATCGAGCTTAGTCCAGTGGGTTGCCTCCTCCTCTATTTCTCACTATTGATCTTACAAATACCTCGAGTTTTCCACCAAAATTGCAAAGTCAATGTTCTACTGTTGTTGATGCACCACAGTATGACTCAAAATTCATTCCAAGCCAAAAGCATCACAATATTTCCACCAGTTTTCCTCTAGCTCCTCAGTATAAACGTGCTACATTCACAACACCACATGTCGTCTGTGATCTTGTTGCTTAATCCCTTACTGAGGCTTCTACATTGGCCAACCACCCCAACAGTTGTGCTACCGCATGCTACTAATAGACCCTTGTTCAATACTCTTGGTGATCATCGCTATACTCCTTATCCTACTTTTATGCTAACTGGACCACCAAAATTTCTTAACAAGAAGCCTAGTGTGCCAGAAGAGTCAGAGAAAATGGTTGGAAAAATGAAGAGTGCAAAAAATGCTATGAAAAATTCTCTAGGACCTGCGGGTAAAGAAGATGCTTTATACAAAAATTGGGGCATGTCTTCAAGTGTTAACCCTCCTTTAAGCCTTGAGATATCGAAATTCGAGGAGCAAGATGGACAGGAGGAATTCGTGAAACATTTGGGACAATATTGTAATCAATTAAAGAAAACTGGAGGGAAGAAGAATGAGAAAGATACAGTTGCTATTGTAGTTGGAGAACGGGCACATCCAAGAAGACGACGTCGACTTTGCCGTCAATATCAGGCCCAAGTTCATACCCAATCTCTCTATAATCCCTTACAAAATCTATTATACTCTATTTCTCCACCTCCATATCTAGTATACAGTGCATAACCATATGTTCAACTCCCTTCTTACTCACAATGGCGCAGACCAACTCCTCAGAGTTACCCTCCGACTTCACAAATCTATCAAAGCCTTTCTAGGCCCGATTTTGGATCTAATCCAAACAATAAAATGAGGCATAAATCGAGGGATAGCTTTACACCAATTGGATAATCGTATGCCAGCTTATTTCAAAAATTGGTACAGCGGGGTATGATCACTCCTCTCCTTGGGTATACTCCTGACCCGCATTCAAGAAGTTTTGACCCTAGTATACGATGTGCATATCATTCTGTTGTTCAGGGTCACAGTATTAAAGATTGTCAGGCTTTAAAAAGAGAAATTGAAAAGATGATTCAAGATAGGTCAATTATGGTGTAGAATATTGACAGTGAGGAAAACGCTAGTCATGCTGATATGCAAACCAGTAGCTAAGATGTCAGGTTGGGCAATTGAGAAGTCACCCCTCCCCCTCTTAGGAAAAGGTCTGGTAGTTTATTTTGTTTTATTTTCTGTTATCCAAATTATTTTAGGGTTGTGTTTCAGGATCTATCTTGTTTTGTCCATTTGTCGTTATGTTCAAACCCTTCTATCTTTCATTTTAATTAAATAGAGTGTCTCTTTTTCCTTTATATTTTAAATATGTGTTTGTTTATTTTCTTTCCACAGTACATTTTATGTTGACTCTAGTGATATGACATGGTAACAAAATTTTCAGCCAGATCTTAAAATCCAGTTTAAGTATGAACATTGAATCAGAGAGTTAAAGTTAGGAAAAGAGAGCATTTGAGAAAATAGGTAGAGTGCTGAGACATTTGGTGACAAGTTGAAGCCTTCTTTGAAAATTAAGGCAATTATTTTGAGAATTACAAGAATAACTTGGTCATCAATTGAAAGACATGTCTCAATTAGGTCAAACAGTGGATGCGTGATCCAATATCAAGAGGAACAGAAAGAAAATCAACTCTACGAAAGCATGAATCATTTGATGTGAGGGATGTACAATAAAAGTGGAGTTGTACGTTTGACAAGTGAAATGGCACACACGCCCAATTAAAGTTAGTATTGCTAAAGTGTCACACATGATTTTCATCTCCCACTTTCATATTGCATGTTATGTACTTGCATTTTTAAGGATTGATATGACGAAGGCATTTCATTCTTCTATCCAAACATGGTGTCATCCTTTGCTTACCCCATTTGAGCTTTAGTTTTATTTTCTTTCATATACATCCTTTGGAATCAAGATAAAATCAGCAAAACTCAAGAGAAGAGTGTTAAGAAAAATAGAGTCAGAAAAGTTTCAAAGAGAAAAAGAGTTAATAAAAAGAAAAAAAAAAGAAAAAACCAGAATCGAGCAAAAGAACAAGCTGCCAGAACTACGCATGACCTGATTCTCTTCTTTCAGGGGTAAGATACGTAGGCTGCCCTACTCCGGGCTAGGTCCAACCAAATAAATAATTTAGAATTGCCCAGTCAAAAGAAACTGGGGCATGAGTTAATCCTCATTGTTTGTGTCGATTCCAAAAGTTGTAAGTCCTAACCCACTTCAAGTGTCGTTTGGGCCTCATGCTGTCCTTTCTTTGTAACCCTATCCAAAAGCCAAGTTGCAGCTAAAGAAAGACCTTCAGATCAATCTTTGAGGATGTTAAGGCTAAGCATGCAAGGGATATGATGATGTATTTGGGAACTACTTGTCTTCCTCAGCATAAGAAATCAAGAGAGAAATAAAAATGAGAAAGTCTTATTGGTGAAAACCCTCACGGGCACCGTAAGGCGATGGTAAGTTGAGAGAGATAAAAATGAGAGAGTCTTATCAATGAAAATTTCCACGGGCATCGTAAGACGATTATGTGTTGGGAAAAATAATAATAAGAGAGTCTCATTGGTGAAAAACTCTTACAGACACCATAAGGTAATGATGAGATGAGGAAAAGAAAATGAGAGAAGTTTGATGGCGAAAATCCTTTAAGGTGCCACTAGTCGGATGAGGTCTTAAAAATAATTGACCCAAGGAAGAAACTTAGTTTCAAGGCCATTAACTCAACAACAATTTGTGAGAGTTTTGGATGGAAAGATCAGGCAGTTTAATCTGAAATGCATGGCATAATCATTAGAGTTGACTGTCATTTTTAGATAATTTTTCATTTCTTCAAATGGAGACATTCATTGTCTTTTCTTTCTTCTCTTTATATTTATTTTATTTTTCTTAAGTCAGTTATCCCGAATAAAAATTATTGTCATTTTTCTCTTGTCTTTGAGCCAAATCCATGTCAAAACAAGTGAAAAAAGATTTCAAAATTGGCTACCAGCTTCTTCAATTGCAGAAAGCTAGACAAAAGGCCAGCATATGAAAGGGATATGATTGTGAGCTGAAATAAGGCATGCAAAAGTTTTGTCAATAGAAGAGTCTAAGAATTCATGGAAATCTCAAGGTTAAAGGGTCTATCTGAGAAGCATGGCAAAGAAGAAATACTGTGTTTACTTCAAAGTCACTTTTAATAATCTAAGTTTGGATCAATGACTCGACAAAGAAGGGGCAAGTGCTAGCAATCTAAAATAAAATGTAGGGAATGAACACTGGAGCAGGTGTCGCAACAGCCAAGTACTGCAGGCCACCACTAAGTTTTTAACTGACAAATTTTCTTTGTTGAAATAGGGGCAAATTTGCTTCACTTAATTCATCTACCATAGTAAAAACACATTCATGGAATTTTACTTTCTGTTCAGGACGCTCCTGAAAAATGAAAAATTACTTTCTGTTTAGGACCCTCC
This sequence comes from Capsicum annuum, assembly GCF_002878395.1. Taxonomy (NCBI): domain Eukaryota; kingdom Viridiplantae; phylum Streptophyta; class Magnoliopsida; order Solanales; family Solanaceae; genus Capsicum; species Capsicum annuum. Next base: position 44,463,606 of record NC_061111.1, read on the forward strand.
TGGAAAATGGGATTTTACTTTCTGTTCAGGACCCTCCTCGATAATGGGATTTTACTTTATGTCCAGGACCTTTCTGGAAAATGGGAATTTACTTTATGTTCAGGACCCCCTAGAAAATAAGAATTTACTCTATGTTCAGGATCCTCCTGGATAATGGGATTTTACTTTATGTCCAGGACCCTCCTGGAAAATGGGATTTACTTTCTGTTCAGGACCCTTCTGGAAAATGGAATTTTACTTTCTGTTCAGGACCCTCCTGGATAATGGGATTTTAATTTATGTTCAGTTACCTCCTGGAAAATGTGATTTTACTTTATGTTCAGGACCCTCCTGAAAAATGAAATTTTCCTTTCTGTTCAGGACATTCCTGAAAAATGGAATTTTAGTTTCTGTTCAGGACACTCCTGAAAATGGGATTTTACTTTATGTCCAGGACCCTCCTGAAAAAATGGGAATTTACTTTCTGTTCAGGACCCTCCTGAAATGGGATTTTACTTTCTGCTCAGGAACCTCCTGAAAAATGGGATTTTACTTTCTATTCAGGACCCTACTGGATAATGAGATTTTACTTTATGTTCAGGACCTTCCTGGAAAATGGGATTTTACTTTCTGTTCAGGACCCTCCTAGAAAATGGGATTTTACTTTCTATTCAGGACACTCCTGGAAAATGAAATTTTACTTTATGATTAGGACCCTCCTGGAAAATGAAATTTTACTTTATGTTCAGGACCCTGCTGAAAAATGAGATTTTACTTTCTATTTAGGACCCTCCTGAAAAATGGGAATTTACTTTTTGTTCAGGACCCTCCTGCAAAATAGAAATTTACTTTATGGTCAGGACCTTCCTGCAAAAATGAGATTTTACTTTCTGTTCAGGACCGTATTGAAAAATGGAATTTTACTTTCTGTTCAAAACCCTCCTGGAAAATAGGATTTTACTTTATATTCAGGACCCTCCTGAAAAATAGAATTTTACTTTCTGTTCAGGACCCTCCTGAAAAAATGAGAATTTACTTTCTGCTCAGTGCCCTCCTGAAAAATAAGATTTTACTTTCTATTTAGGACCCTCCTGAAAAATGATATTTTACTTTATGTTCAGGACCCTCCTAGAAAATAAGATTTTACTTTATGTTCAGAACCCTCCTGAAAAATGGGATTTTACTTTAGGTTTAGGACCCTCCTGGAAAATGGGATGTTACTTTATGTTCAGGACCCTCCTGAAAAATGAAATTTTACTTTTTGATCAGGACCTTCCTGGAAAATGAGAGTTTTCTTTATGTTCAGGACCCTCCTGGAAAATGGGATTTTACTTTCTGTTCAGGACCCTTCTGAAAAATTGAAATTTACTTTCTGTTCAGGACCCTCCTGCAAAATGAAAATTTCCTTTATGTTCAGGACCCTCCTGCAAAAATGGGATTTTACTTTCTTTTCAGGACCCTCCTGAAAAATAAGATTTTACTTTATATTCAGGTCCCTCCTGAAAATGAAATTTTACTTTCTGTTCAGGACCCTTCTGGAAAATGGGATTTTACTTTCTGTTCAGGACCCTCCTGGAAAAATGAAATTTTACTTTATGTTCCTGACCCTCCTGAAAAATGGGATTTTACTTTCTGTTTAGGGGTCCTCCTGAAAAATGGGTTTTTACATTATGTTCAGGACCCTCCTGAAAAATGGAATTTTACTTTATGTTCAGGACCCTCCTGGAAAATGGCATTTTACATTATGCTTAGGACTCTCCTGAAAAACGAAAATTTACTTTCTGTTCAGGACCCTCCTGGAAAATGGAATTTTACTTTATGTTCAGGACCCTCCTGAAAAATGGGACATTATTTTCAGAAAAATAAATTCTTTCTTTATCATAACATTTGTTTGGAATAATTTTCTTTCTAGTTTTGATGTGGTTTCAGGAACCCGTCTGAAGAACAAGTGAGGTAATTGTAAGTCAGAAGCCCACCTGAAGAACAGGGTGAAGAAGTTAAAAGTCAAGCAATAAGGTGAAGAAGTTAAAAGTCAAGCAATAAGGTGAAAAAGTTGAAAGTCAAGCAACAAGGTGAAGAGTTGAAAGTCAAGCAACAAGGGGAATAAATAAAAAGTCAAGCAATAAAATGAAGAAATTGAAAGTCAACAAATAAAAAATAGCAAGTCAGGAGCCCTCCTGAAGAACAGGTTGATGAAACTCAAGTCAAGAGTCCAAAAGAAACTGTGTAGATAGGATTTTGTAATTTCCTTTATGTTTTAACTTATAATTTTCATTTTGATGTAATGACAGAGCCGCGAACCGAAACCTCGATGGAACCTCACTCGACTCTCCAACTCGGTATAGTCTTTCTTTTTCCAATCCTTTGAGATACTCGTGACTTGATTCTCTCATAACTTGGGTAGGTAGGATGTCCTAAATCAAGACTTGGTCTCCCTCCTTCCTTCTGTTTCATTCTTTTTGAATAATGGTCGGGACAAAATTTTGTCTCGTTGTCTACTTCTTTGTCTGAAAACACTTCATGTTTATATTCAAAAGAGGCATGTTGTAGACACCTAAATTTGTCCCTTCCAACATTGATTTTATCTATTTTTAGCTCACCTTACCACGTGTCCTCATCTCGTGTGATAATTCCTTCACAAAAGGACAAAAACTAATAAACTTCGAAAAAAAATTTCCACCTACCTCACCACCCCACCCTACCTCAACCTTATCCCACTCACAATTTACAGCTTACACATAATATTTCCACGGGAATTTTCTTTTGGCTTCTTGTTCATTCACAACATATACACTTCAATACAACAAAAAGTAAGGGCCCCACAGAATATACCCATCACTCCCTTCTTCCATTTTTATATATACTACACAGAACCACACCTAGGGGGATAGAGGAAACACACAAGAAAAACACAAAAAGAATACTCTCCCCTCGTCTTCACATTAAAATAGCACACACATACCCATTTTTTCATTCAAAGGAAGCATATACACTGACGATATCACCTTCCTTTTTCCCCAACCACAGAATCCTCACAGCAGCACAACAATATTCACATCACATAGCTACATATACGAAAATTCACCCATACAATTTCCACGGGCTGGGGGAATATACACACACAGTGATGAGATATAGAGAGGAAGGAAGAGATTAGGGAGGATTCACTGAAAAGGGGGTTCTCTTTTTCTTCTTCATGATTCACACACAAAACTCACTGATAGACACTCTTAATCCTCACCGTCACACACAATTCCCACCATGAACTGAGAAAAAGAATAGAGGGGAAAAGAGTGAGAGAAAAATAATGAGAACTGAGAGAAATTGAGCTAATCAGAGAGAGAGATCAAGTTCGGGTTAAACAGGTCGAAGAGAGAGGGAGATCGAGTTTGGGAGAGAGATATCAATAGAGAGAGAAAATGATCGTCTCAGTCCAAACTCCAACGAAATTCAACCGGGTTAAGCAATTGCGCAATTTTCTCTGTTAAGGTCGTTCAAATGCTCTCTCAGTCATCATTCGATTCTCGTCTGAGTTAGTCGGTTGTGGCATTCTTCGAGGTTTTGGGCGCGGATTTCGTCTAGTCTAATTGAGTAATATTCGAATAAAAGCGACACTAAGGTCCACTCTTCATCCCTTTTCCATTAATTAATTATTTAACACTTTATGTGGTAAATTTGTTGGTGTTTGAATTTCGTTTTCATTGATTTTGATATGATTTATATCATCGCGGTTGATTGTTGATATTGATTGATAATGTGAGTTGGATAATCAAAGAAGTTGGGTTTAATTTGGAGGGTAAATCTTAATTGTGAGGATGATGTGAAAGATTGGCTAATTCGTAATCTTATTTGGAATATTTAATTTGTTAGTTGAATAATTTTGACATCGTTGAAATCGATAGTATCATGATAGGCCGAACGGGATAGGCAAACGATAGGCTTGGGTAGGCAAGTTTAGGAATGATGTGTGGTTGAATGCGTGGAATGTTGAATATGTTGGATATTTTCTACTTTATTGCACAACACTTGAAATTGTATTCATTTAGCCGGGGAATGCCCCGAGACACATTGTATTTATTCACCGGGGAATGCCCCGACGTATTATGTTGGCGGAAAACGTTCGTGATGAAGGCCCAAGGCATCGGGTAAGCATTGGAGCATAGTTTAGGATTAGTCTAGAATAGGATTTATATTTTCGTATTTTCTTATCTTTGGGACTGTATAATTCGGATTGGACATTATTTCCGTTTTGAATTTTGTTTGATTTGTTTCGTGTGTTTATGTGGTTTATATATTTTATAATGTCAAATTAGCCGATACGTTCCACCAAGCGACCGTGGTTGAACCACGGGATCGGGGGGTGCCTAACACCTTCCCCTCGGTCAACAGAATTCTTTAATCAGAATCTCTGTTCGCACACCAGTTTCAAAGAGTCAAACAGTTTTGAAAAGGATTTTCCAAAGGTGACTTGGCACACCGGATTATGCCAAGTGGCGACTCTCAATAAAAAATTATAAATAATCTTTTTTCGAAACAACCTTCATTTTGTCACTTTAATAATAAAAACCCTTTCGAACTAAAAGCAATTTTTTTTGGAGTTAAAAAAGGGGTGTGACAAAAAATAAGAAAAATAGCTTTAAATTATTAATAATAATTTTGTTATGTGCATATATCTAAGACCATATATTAAAATTTAGTTTTAAACTTCTAATTTCATTGAAACAACCTTGATCAGCCAGTTAACTATTTTACCTCGCCAAATGAATGGATTGTGTTGAATTTGACGTAGTAAAATGGATTAAATTTAATAAATTGATGGGTGATAAAATTATTTTAGGCCGAAATGAACTTAACATTGGATCCTAACATAATCACCCCAAATCTTACTAAGTTTTAAATTTTGTTTCTTTCAATTTTTCTAAGCACCTAATAGAAAAATATTCCTTTTAACATAATCAGCCCAAATCTTACTAAGTTTTAAATTTTGTTTCTTTTCTCACAATTTTTCTAAGCACCTAATAAAAAAAATATTCCTCTTTTTATGGTTATATATTTGCTATTTTGTTGTCATATTATTCTTGCCATTATACTTTGCTAATTATTCTTATGAGCTAATGTCTATCGAAAATAGTATCTCTACCTTAAAGTTAGGGATGAGATATGCATACATCCTACCCACGCCGGACCTCATTTATGAAATTACAATCGTTATGTTGTTTTTGTTGTTATTATATATCATGACTAGATAATACATACTTATCAAATAGAAAAATATTTTTTGAAAAATATTTAGACAATTTATGGATTAATTTGGACTGCAATCAATCTTGTATTGAAATAAATTGAATTAAGCGGGTTAAAGTGAATTGAGTTAGTAAACTTTATAAGCGAGTCATTAATTCTCCCAAATCTAAACGAATTGAACGGATCATGATTTTATGAGCTGATTTTATCACCGCTAATCATAGTGAGCTTCATATGTGTACAAAGTTAAGTTATGCAAGAATTAATCATGTAGCCTGGATATGTTGTTAAAACTTATCAAATACACTACTTTTAAAAAAGCTAAAAGAGAAAAAATAACTTAAATGTACACCTTAACTTATCGTATTTATACAAATTCCTATCATTATAAAGTAATTACAAAAATCTCAACTAATTATATATCTTGGATGTATCGAAAACTAATTATGTATCTCGACAGATTCAAAATCAGAAAAAATATATCAGGAACTAATTATGTATCTTTACAAGAAGAACATATATCTTCGTTGGATGTATTATGTATCTCAACAGATCAAAATAAAAAAATTGTACCATGAGCTAATTATATATCTTTACAAAGGAAAAAATGTATCTTCGTTGAATGTATCGGGAGCTAATTATGTATCTCGACAGATTCAAAATTGAGATTTTCAGTAATTATATAAAATATCGTAATTTTTTGTAATTAAGCTCCATACTGTCAAGATTTATGTTGTTTTTACAACAAAAAATCATGTCAAAACGGATCCTAAACAGAAGCAAAGGACCTCAAACACATTAATGATGGGCCTGTTGGGCTTGGACTGAGGCTCAAAGTTGATTGGGCTTCTCTTTAGGACTTCTATTTCATGCTTTGAGTTTTGGGCCAATGTATATACAGACAATTTTTGGGATTGCAGTGTATATATAGTTTGCAAATTTAGCTACGTCAGAATCAACTTCAAGCATACGCGATGGAGTAAAAATTTTATATATTTCATCATCACGAGGTATCATGAGTGAAATAATACTTCAAATAGATTTCACTTTTCCTATCTAAAAAAAAAAATTATTTAACATTATTTCACTCGTATAATACAAACTAAAATAATTTTAGAGTTTAATTAGGTTCAAACTTGAAGAAAAATAAAATCGAAGATATAGAAACGACTCTCTTTGAATAAAACATTATACTAAAAATCATATTGTAAATTAAGCTAAGTCAACAATCATACGTTTGATGTGGACATTAATAAAATGAATAAAATGAAAAAAATAAGTAAAAGAAATAAAGATGAATAAAAATGTAACAATTGTAGATCCAAATCATGTGGGGGGAGATTTACCATTAATATAATATTGATGAATGATGAAACTTTTTCTTAAAATAAAGTGGAGAATTTCATCGTGGCCTTGATATCTTTTTGTTTATCAAGACCCATGATCTTGATATCTAACAAAATATTACTCCTGTTGTTTCACTCATAGTATTTGAAAAAAAAAAATATTTTAGGGTTGTTTGTTACGGAGGATAAGATAAAATATTTCATGATTAAATATGTGATATAATTTATATTTTATTTGGTAGATCATCTGTCAAACACTTAATAAATCTTCTCTCATATTTAATTCTAAAATGTCCCATCTTATCCCATCTAATTTGAGATTTTTATATCCTATCTCTCATGTGAGATAACTTAGTTTAGGAATTATATCAAGAACTGTAATTTTAAGATGATTTAGTCTGCATACTAATCAACCCTTAATATTAAAAACTTGGAAAAATGATCAAAAATATTTCTCAACTTTAAAAAATTGATTAATTTTATCCTCAGTCATACTTTGAGGTCATGAAAGTTTACATTTATACCCTTCTAACTAACGGAATAGCCCAAATCACCCTAAATGACCCGTTTAAAAAAAAACATATCCGACCCGCTCCATCAAAGGGGACCCAAACATTACACACTATACGCTGTTCCCCCATCTATCTGACTTTACATTACACCCGTTTTTGTCCATCTGGTGTCACATTGAATTGGCAAAAGCAGTTTGTTCATAGTGGCGGTGGAGCTTAATTCAAAATCTGGTGTTACATTGAATTGGCAAAAGCAATTTGCTCATAGTAGCAGTGGAACTTAATTCAAAATTTGGTTCGTGAAGTAAATTAGGATAAACATAAAAGTGGACAAGACTTTACAGAATGTCTTTTGCTGAAAAATTCTTCAAAATCATGTCAAACAAATGTTACTATTCATGGATATATCCAGTCTAATCCGTGAAAGCAGAAAAATTACATCCCTAAAAGATTTTGCATATAATTTCTTCATGCTGGATTTTCAATTCCATATAAAACTTTCGGCAAGGTCCTTCGGGTACTGGCAAAAGCACTAGTATGTTGGCTCTTGCTCAAGAGCTTTCGGGACCAAACTATAAGGAGGCTGTTTTACAATTAATTTTTGAAGTCAAATAGATGAGAGAACTGCGTACAGTGTATAATGTTTGGGTCCCCTTTGATGGGTCGGGTCGGATATGGGTTTCTTTTTTAAAACGGATCGTTTATGTTGATTTGGGTTATTCCGTTAGTTAGAAGGGTACAAATACAAATTTTCATAACGGTAAAATTAGCCAATTTTTTAAAATAAAAGAATATTTTTGACTCTTTCCCTAAAAACTTATATCTCTAACAATCTTATTCTGCTCATTATAAATCAATTATGATCTGAAAAAAGTCAATCATTAATAGCTGAAAAAGAAAAATCTTTACGGATGACTAAAAATTACATTGTTATAAAATTCTTTTAGTGGTTTTTCTTTGTTCATTGTCGTTTCGTTCATTAAAAGAATACTGTAACAGTAATTAGTATATTTCTATTAATATATACTAGGGTTTAAGGGGTTCAGGGAGAGCAACACCAAGACATAATATGTGAATTGCAATTTCATTGATATAACAGATAAGACTGACGTGAAAGTAAGACTTGTACATGTCATTCAAAAGAAAGATAGTTTCAACTAGCTTGAGTATGTAATCCAAGAAAATGAAAAAATCGATGGAAATATCGCTCATCGTATTGGTATAAGGTGGATGAAATGAAGGCTGGCATCTGGAGTCTTGTGTGACAAGAAAATGCCACCAAAACTCAAACGCAAGTTTTACAGAGTGATGGTTAAATCGAATATGTTATATGGGGTTAAGTGTTGGTCAATCAAGAAATCTCACGTTTAGAAGATGCAAGTGACAGAAATAAGTATGTTGAAATGGATGTGTGAATATACTAGGAGTTATTCGAGACAAGGTGAAAGACAAAATGCGAGAAACAAAGTTTGATATGTGATGAGGAGATGTATGGATGCCCAATGCAGAGGTGTGAAATGTTGACGACAGATGCTTTTAAGAGAGGTAGAGATACACTGAAGAACTATAATATGAAACAATCAAACATTACTTGTAAAAATTATAACCGAATACAATTCGACTTCAATTTTAAAATTTTTAAATAAAATAAAAAAATATTTATAATAATGTGTAGTAACTTGGAATCTCAATAAATTACAAATTTTTCTTCGTGGATTTAGTTTATTTTTATTTTATGAGTCACGTGAATCTCAATAAAGTTATTTGTCACATTCAAGAGAAAAAGTTTCTTTTTTACCAACCAAACTCACTTTTTACCTGCTTATTTTGTCTTTATATATTTCACTTTATTTTAGTTTAGATTTCAAAATTTGATAGGACATTCATTCCAAAAATTAACTTAATTTATTTTTTGATTTGACATGTTTTCGTCATATTTATCGATTAAACAAAAGGGTAAGTAGAAACTTTTAACTTTTATGAATTGATTAATTGTTATTTGAAAAACTGTACTAATTTATTAACTGTCGTAGTTTTCCTTAAAAGCTCTTTCTCTAAAAAGAGTTTTTGTAAATGCTTTTCCGATAAGAATTCAAAAAGGAATTTGTTATTAGCAACAAAAAAAAATTATATACACTATTAAATATTGTGAGGAGCTTAATAATGTCTTTCACATCTCATAGATGTATTTTATTTATGTATTTCAAAAATGTTCTCAAATAATTTTATGATATCATTAAGGATCTTACCTTAACAAAAATTAACATGAAACGGGTGAGAATGGTGACGTCTCAGGTTTAAATTTTAGTTGAGACAAAAACATCAGGTGTCACACTCCTTTTTCCGTCCGAAGGGATCAAGTCGAAGGGTTTTTTCAATTAAAGCGACAGTTTTGAATGGGAATTAATTTATTTACAGAGTCGCCACTTGAAATTGAATTTTGGTGTTTCAAGTCACCTTTTTTAATTCTTAATCAAAAGGAAATGACTCTATGTTGGTCTGCAAAAATAGAAGATCGGGTAAGAAATTCTGTTGACCAAGAGGAAGGTGTAAGGCACCCCTCGAGTCCCGTGGTTCTAGTACGGTCGCTTTTATTGACTTACCTTGATTTAATATACTTTAATAAATTATGTTAAGGCCTAAAATCGTTCATTTTATTATTCTAAAACTTATCTATTATTTCATATTAAATAAATCGGTGAAAGTTTAAAAATATTTGTCAAGTTAATTTTAGAAAAATATTTGTCAGGGTGCATTATTGCATCCTTGAATTTTAAATATCTCAGAAAGATGCGTACGCCGCATTCTTAATTGAGATGAAAGTTCACGAAAATATGTCTAAAATTTAGCATTAAAGACATTGATTTGTCTTTTATAAACTCAAAATATATCTTATCTATTCATTTTTTATTCTCTTTTTCATTTTTATTAGCACAGCGAATTTGAATAAATCCTCGTAACTCATTCCACTCGAAATTCCTCTTTAAAAGTCAAATCACGAAATGATTATGCATATTTCTTTTTGTAAGAAGACATTAATAACAGAAAATAATACTGTAAAGAAAAATAGTGACATGCTAAGTCTACTATCAAATACATATAATTATTTAAGAAAAACACATACAGAAAATAAATTTTGTCATTAACATTCATTTTTAATAAATTAATATATCCCATGAATTTATATTTTTATCATCACCTCTTTCTTTGGTATTATCTAAATCCATAAAACTAAGGACACGTTTGGTAGGATGTATTATTTAAAATAGTCCATGTATTAAAATATAATCCAACCTAATACATCGTTTGGTTGCACAACTTAATTCAATCTCTTCTTATCCATGGATAACCAATACACCATATGGTGTATTATCTTATACCTAGAAAACCATGAGATTACTTATCCATGACATAATAATACATGGATAAGAGAATTAAATGACTTAACTACCCCTCAATTCTTTTTATTAAATTTTTTCTTTTAGTTCCATTTTAAATCTAATCACTAAAAATTTGATTGTTATGTTACATTAATTTGCAACCTCTTTTTTTTTTTTTTTTTTGCATATGCTGATCAAGTGCTTAAATATCATTTTCTTCCTTATATTGGTTGATAGCGTCGAATGAGAACTACATTTATGCTATTCTATAATTATTTAATTTACAAATGGATTAATTTATATAGAAAAGATTATTGTCAAATAAATATATAATTTGAAAATCTAAAACTATATTATCAACGATCCGTGATGTTCTTATATAATGTGCTTTTGCATTTTTAAAAATTATTTCTGTATAATATGACAATTATTTGTTGTTTTGAATTTATCTTGATCAAATAGACTCAATTTTTTTTGAAAAAAAGATAAATGTTTAACTAAGCAAAGTAAAAATTATTATTCATATTTTAACTTTTCTATAAGATCATGCAAAGGGTGAGTAATTTGACTAGTTAAATGAAGTAGAAAATTTCAAAAAAATTTGAGGGTGTAGTTGTAAAAAGGATTTTGTAGAGTTTTAAATCCAAACACAATATATGATATATCTATGTTTTAATATAATACACCAAACACTTGATAAAAAATAATTTCTGTATTACTAATCTCTGCATTACTAATCCCTACATTGCTAATCCCTGTATTGTTAATCCATGGATAACATCTCTTTGTACCAAACGACCCCTAAATGTTTTTGTAAATTGATGATCATGGAATTGTGGGGTCCACTTAAAATAACTCCATAACAGCACTAGCAACAACTTTTTTTTTCAATAACACACATTCATAATCCTCTTCATTATTAAAACGGAAAAGACTTAAAAATATCCCTGAACTATTCGAAATAGCTCAAAAATGTTCTTCGTTAGATTTTTGGCTAAAAAATACCCCTCCGTTAAATATTTGGCTAAAAAATACCCCTCCCTCTAACAGAATTCGGAAAAGGATCAAAAACACCCCTGAACTATCTGAAATGAGTCAAAAATACCCCCTTGTTAAATATTTGGCTAAAAAATACCCCTCCCTTAACGAAATTAAATTATTTCGATTATTTCATTAATTTATATAAAGTTCATCATTTAATTTATATTTCGTTAATTTCTTTAAGTGAAAATTTATATTTTGTTAATTTCGTTAATTTATATTTCGTTAATTTCTTTAAAGATTAAAAAGATGTAAAGTGAAAATATCTTTTTAGAATAAATGTATGTTTAGTTTCCAAATCAAATTCAACCAATTCATATTATAATTCAAATACTTTTTTTTCATTATCTTATTTTAAAATTAAAAAAATACCTTTATGTAAAAAAAAATAAAGTATTAGGATTAAAAAGTTAAAGTTAGGGTTTAATTCAATCGAAATAATTTAATTTCGTTAAGGGGAGGGGTATTTTTGAGTTAAATATTTAACAGATGGGTATTTAACGAAATTAAATTATTTCAATTATTTCTTTAATTTATATAAAGTTCATCATTTAATTTTTATTTCATTAATTTCTTTAAGTGAAAATTTATATTTCTTTAAAGATTAAAAAGAGGTAAAGTGAAAATACCTTTTTTGAATAAATGTATGTTTATTTTTCAAATAAAATTCAACCAATTTATATTATAATTCAAATACTTTTTTTTCATTATCTTATTTTTAAAATTAAGAAAATACTTTTATGTTAAAAAAATTAAAGTATTAGGGTTAAAAAGTTAAAGTTAAGGTTTAATTCAATCGAAATAATTTAATTTCGTTAAGGGAAGCGGTATTTTTAAGCCAAATATTTAACAGAGGAGTATTTTTGACCCATTTCAGATAGTTTAGGGGTATTTTTGATCCTTTTCTAAATTCCGTTAGAGGGAAGGGTATTTTTGAATCAAATATTTAACGGAGGAATATTTTTGAGCCAAAAATCTAACGAGGAGCATTTTTGAGCTATTTCAGATAGTTCAGGAATATTTTTGAACCTTTTCCATTATTAAAATCAAGAAACACATATAGATCATCATACGACTTAATCCTAACAACCCCTTTTAGTGGGAATTTTGCCTTGAAACTAACACGGATATTAGTCATCTTTGGTTTGGGTACTATGTCGAATTTTTCAACCATTCACGTGTGATAAGGGTTGATGAACAGTTGGGGTGCCGCCATTTTGGAGTAACGGAGTTTGCAGTTTATTGTTGTACCTCGTCACTGTGTATAATATATATAGGCGTGCATATCATTTTTTTTCGCTTTTCTTTTCTGTTTCATTTAAAAAAAATTGATGAAATTAACATACAGTATTGTAATATTCAACATATCTACTGAATAAACATTCGACAAATTAATAGTATAACATATAGCAAGAAAAGATTCATGTAATCAAATTATCAAATATACATATTAAATAGTGTATTGAGATTATTCAAATAGTTTTCATTCATGCCTTTTAACAATAAAATTTATAATATAAAAATGATTCAGATTCAAAGATAAACCTGTGATGATTTAAATAGAGTAAGAAGCAAGAAACAATCGTTACCAGAAACTCAAACACGAACTCGACTTCAACTTTTCACTTTTTCTCTTTATTTTTTGATTTCTTTTTTCTGGTTTTGTTTGGTTTTCCTCTCGGCCTTTTATTTTTGATTTTTTTGTTTTTTGTTGTCTCCCTGTTTTTTGTTCAGTGTTTGTTTCTTTGTCTGGTTGTTTTCTCAAGTTGTGTCTTGTGTTTTTCTAATATGACTTCTCCTTTCACCGAATGTTATTTTTACCCTTTTGATTTTTGTCCGTGAATTTGCCTTCTCTTGTTGTTTGTTTTCCTTCTCTTTTTATCTGATTTCTCTCTATTTTTCTTTGTCTGATGCAGTGTAAAAAATGTTTGATGATAGACTGTACCTTGATTTTTTCTGGAGAGAAAAGTCTTTAAATAGTAGGGTTCTTGGGGAAACAATTTTTATTCAGATAGGATAGGATCATCTTCAATTTTTTTATTTTTTTTAGATAATGATCTTCCTTTTATTTTAATAAATAAATAAATTATATATAAAATAAATAATAATAAAATAATATTAACTAATTAATTTTTTATACTTAAGAAAAATATAATAAAAATATAACTAACTTAAAATAAAATATAATTAAGAGAAAATAAAATTACTAGCTTATTTATAAAGATCTAAATTAAAAGAAAATATTTTTTGAAAAGTTTTTTGTATTATTTAAAAATAAAATAAAATATATATATATAAAAATGTAACTTTATTTATTATTATTTTTTATTTATTTTCAACCAAAATTTATTAAAAATATAATAAAAACTAAGATAAATATTGGATAAAAATAAAATTATTTAATGCCGAAAAATATATTAAATTCAGAGGAGGTCAAAAATCATGTGTCTACACCAGGTGATTTCTTCTTCATTATATTAACCTTGGTGGATACAACTGCCTATACTTATTGCTGGTGGGAGGTGATATATATTCCGTAGAATTAATTGAGGTGCATGAAAATTGATTCAGATACCACGATAATAAAAAGACATATAAAGTGGTGAAAGATATCTCATTAATTAGTTGAAATACGCAAAAGCTGATTCAAATAATACGACTATAAAAAAAATCAAAATAATGACAAATACTTGATAAAATTAATAAGTCAATTTTTAGTTTACCACGTGAAATGAAAGTATAGCATTTAATTATAAAATATTTTATAGTACTTAGTGGGATGTCATACATTATTGTCCTTGATATATGAACACTTTTTTAATCACGTGCAATAACAATAATTTGTCTACACCACCTACCACTGTATGTCCTTTGCTTTTTTTCCACCTACCACATCTTTTATGTATTTAGAATATTTTGAAATGTGAGAAGATCAATTGAGATATGATTTGGATATTTATTATATTTATTTATAATTTATTTATGTAAGAAAATTTTGGCAAGTAAAGGTATTAAAAGAAAAGATGGATTCGTGGATCTAAAATTACATGAAAGGACATTATATAGTTCAAAAAGACTTATAAATTCTAATTAATATATATGAAAACTTAATGAAAAATAAAAAAAATGATCTGAAATATATCTAAATTTTGACGAAATTTGTTATAACATGTCTGAATTTTGCGGAGGTCGTATGACCCTCTTTGTGGAGGTCCTATGACCCCCCTAGATTATTTATTAACATATTTTACTGATAGTTATTTGCACTAAACTTTTATTTATTTATTTATTAGCGTATTTTATTTTTTATTAGCTTATAAATGTCACTAAATACACTAATAAATAATTCAGGGGGTCATAGGATCCTTACAAAATTTAGGCGTGTTACAATAAATTTCACTAAAGTTTGGATATATTTTAAACTTTTTTCCCATGAAAAATACAGTACAATAGAAAAGAGAAAATCCGTATAAAATAATATCTATTAGTTGAAAATATAATTTTAGACCTGTTACATAATTCCTTTCCCCCCTCATTAAATTCTAATCATATTAAATTAATTTAGTGCTCTGCTTTAGTGTGGTAACATATTTTCATAATCTTACAAGAAGTCTATCGTGACACAAATATTTACAATAGATTCTACGACTTGAATTCATAATTATAATTTAAAGGGAATTATTTTCAAGAGGCCCTAATTCTTAAGAAAATATTGGACGTTTTGAAAAAGAATAGTGTTAATAAAGACATAGTTTTGAAACATAATGGTTCAAATACAATTAAATAATTATTTGAGCCCAAGAAATTTATAGTATCATTTAAAGATGTTACTTTTCCAGGATATTGATGCGAGTTACCTAATTCTTTGTCTAATTTATTGCTCATTCATGGTTGTAAATAAATCAAAGGAAATATTTTTTTCGGAAACACAACCTATATCCTAATATAATGTTGTGTGTACGGATATATTTTAGTTGTTATAGTAAAATGTTATATAACATAATATGAAAATTGTCATTTTAATCATGAAATAATATTATAAATGATGGTTCATATAGAGAGATCAGATTATATATAGAAGTAATTGAAAAATGAATATATAAAATAATAAGTATTTTATCAAAAATAATACTATGAGACATGATCCTAAAGGAATGGATAGATATTAATTAATCATAGGGTTCTTTGGAAGAAATAATATTCTATGTGCACATGGATCTATACTATTGAACTCATGATCAACCTACCATCTTAACTCTAATAATTTAATTATATATATAGATGTGATTTTATCACTTCATTGTACAAACTATTCATTAGTGAAAAATGGCAATTATGAAGATGCTCATGATGTTAGTGGTGGCTGCAATATTATTTTGCAGCCATCACCAGGTGACAAAGGCGCAAGATATCGCCTTGGTCACGACCAACGATGAAAGCGATTCATTGAGCTCCTCCCCATTTGATATTCTATGTCAGTATTGGCCGTGGCCGTATCCGTGGCCAAGACCATGCCCTCCTCCAAGGCCGCGACCACGACCACGACCATGTGCACCACCACCTCCACCACCATGCTCTCCACCACCGAGATCACCACCACCACCTCCACCACCACGGTCACCTCCTCCCCGCCCGGCAATGTCCTGCTCGTCTAGTGACAAACAAAAGGTGCAGAAATGCTTTAACGAAACAGTTTCAATTGACGAATGTTGTCCAACATTTCAGAACATACTTGGTAAGAGTTGCCCTTGTTATCAGTATGCTGAGGATTTAGACAATCAAGTTTTGATCACTGCCGAAGCTTATTGTGATTTCAGTACCCCGTGCAAGGGAGTTCCAGTAAGTTATCATTTTTATTTACCATTTAATATTTTGCAACAAAATCACGTACTATCTTATACATTTCTCTTTATGAAATTCTAATTAAAATTATTTGTTCGAATTAGTAAAGTAATTCTTTCATTTATGAATACAGCCTCCTCCCCCGAAATCACCTCCTCCTCGCCCAACAGCGGCCTGCTCAGCTAGTGACAAACTAAAGGTGCAAAAATGCTTTAACGAAACAGTTTCAATTGATGCATGTTGTCCAACATTCCAGAGCATACTCGGTAAGAGTTGCCTTTGCTATCAGTATGCTGAGGAATTGGACAATCAAGTCTTGATCACAGCTGAAGCTTATTGTGATTTTGGTAGCCCTTGCAAGGGTGTGCAAGTAAGTCATTATTTTTCATGGTCAAACGGACACTAAGAAAACTACTACTCATTTAAAAGCATTAGTAGTTATTTCATTTATAAATACATACCTAATGTTGTATTTTGTTAATTAATTTCAGGTGATTAAGCTATCCAAGGATGAATAAAAGTGTTTAATGCTTAATTCCAAATCTTGTATTAGATTAATTGTTGTTAATTTCTCTTTCTGTTGAAAAGTCTCTTGCTAATTGTTTACTTTTTTTTTTACCCTTTCCTTGTTGTAACTTATAAGACCCTTTAGTTTCTATGGGTACACTTGTAATCTTGTGTATCAGCAATTTTAGTGCTAATAAAACTATATTTTATTGAATTGAGTGGCTAAAAATTTAATACTGAAAATTATTTATAAGTGCTTAAATGGTCATTCAACTATTAAAAATTATCCCAGGATGTTGGTTTTTTTTTTTCCTTCTTTTATATCAGAAAAAAAAAAATCTTTTTTCTTATTTTACTACTTAATGAGTATCATTCAAGCAGGAAAGTGATATATTCAATTATTTATTAATGATGTGACACCTGATTTTTAAATAAGAGTATTAAATTAAACCTATCTTAACTAAAACCTCCTATCCAACCAAATATTCGATCATAAAATTCTTTAATATGTTATGCGAAGTCCTTTTATCTCTCAAAAAAATATTTAATATTTTGGACATTTAATTAAATGAAGGTGAGTTTGGGAGCATCTTTTTGGAGCTTTTATACTTTCGAAAAATATCTTTACAATAAATATAAACAACTAATGAATATAATATGAATGCGCCACGTCTTGATTTTGTAACCTAATTTTGGACCTTAAAGGATAATGTATGAGATTTTTGGTCAAAATAAGTTGAGTTTAACATTTTTATTTTTATTTATATTTAAAAATCAGGTGTCAGCGTCATTAAAGGAATTTGAATGTATCATTTTTTTGTTTGAGTGGTCTTTTGAGCAAAATAAGAGAAGACAAGTGATTGTTTTGATATATATATACACTCCCTTTCTTCCATTTTACTCGTTTTAAATTTTTTAATTTAATTTCTCATTTTACTTATCATTTTTTATTAATCCAGACAAAACAATTTTTTTTTTTTTACCTTAGTATTAATTATTTTTTTCTTCAAATTAAAATGTAAACATTAATTGATAGAGGTATTATAGTAAAATAGTCATGTCATTAATTTTTTTTCTTAAGCAATATCCAATGTCAAATTGGAACGAGTAAAATAAAACGAAGGAGTATATATATATATATATATATATATATATATATATATATTCAAGCTCATATCAAAAGGTTTTATTTTGAAAGATAAATTATTTTTTATTTTCAGAATTCAAATCCAAACACATGTTTGCACGTACGGAACATCAATTCATATGAGATAAAATTTATTTTTGGACAAGTACAATGTATTTATTAAATGCATAACTGATTGAAAATGACACTATAAAATACTCCGTAGAATTTAAGAATAAAAGGGGAAAAAAAATTGAGAACAAAATTTAATGAGATATTTAAGAATGGAAAAAGAACAACTACATAATTATGCATAGCATACCAAAATTTAAACTTGATGTGCTAAACATTAGATTTATTTTAACACTAAATAAAATTTTGAAATCGAAATTTAATATTGGAGATTTAATTATTTTGATTCGATACGTCTACTTATGATCAAATAATGAAAATCCAAACCCATAAAAGAAAAAAATTGATGGAAAAATCGAGCAAACATATGTCTTCATTCGAGCATTTTTCGAAATATTTTAGTACATTTTTACCCACAAAGAGAGACAATGACACAAACACTTATACATAGCACTCCCTCCGTTTCATTTTAGTTGACGCTCTTTCTAAAAATATTTATTTCAATTTAGTTGTTTCTTTGATAAAATCAAGAAGATTTTATTATATTTTTTCAATACTACCCTTAACATTAAATGACTAAACAAAATGTACTTACTCAAGTTAATATTTTAAAGCATAATTAATAAGACTAATTTGATAAAATAAACCCCCAATTAATATTTTCTTAATAGGTGTGTCAAATTCACAAGGATCAACTAATATAAAACGGAAGGAGTATTAAGTTATTGGTGAGAAATCAATGATGTGAAAGATTAAAGGGTTAATGTCAAAATATACACTTATTAACATTTTTTTTTTTTGGAGTTATCCTTCATTATATATTATTTCATTTATCTATTTAAATTTATAAGTATCATATACTTCAACAATCGTTGCCTTTGTATTCGTTAGCAAAGCCTTCACGAATTTTGAATTTTAATGCAAATCCCCCCGCCCTCCACCCCCCGCCATCCCACACACGCACACACCCTATTATTTGAAGCATGAAAGACCTACTTTTTGTAATTTTAGTACTTTCCTCTCTGTTTTAAAACGAATGAACTATTTTGACTTGACACAAAGTTTAAGAATATAAAGAAAACTTTTGAATCTTGTAGCCTTAAATTAAAATTGTGTCAAATGTATCAAAATATTCTTTAATCTTGTGGCCCTAAACATGCTATGTGAAAAGTTGAAATTAAAGTATTGTCAAACAAGAAAAAAGATCATTTTTAAAAAAAAAAACAGACTGAAAAGAAAAGTAGGTCATTCTTTTTTAAATGGAGGGAGTAATATTTTGAGCCGTGAAGAATTTGAAATATGGAAAAATTACTTCTTGTAAGTTTAATATCATTTGAGATATGGAGAATCGTTTCATTAATTGTAATGAGAGACAAAACATTGAAAAGTTAGATGTTAATTTCGACATAAGCATTCAGTTCCTCAAATTATAGTCAAAATTGTGATGACACACTTCAACTTTAGAACTTAGTTTTAACGTATTTTTGTATCCTTTTTGTATTGATGTGACACCTTTATTAGATAAAATGAAATTCACATTCAAGATGCCACTTCAACTAATAAGACTGACAAAAATATGCTAAAATTTAGTTCATAGAATTAATAGAACCTCTAAAAAGTTGAAATGTATCGTAAAAAATTTGAAGTGTATCATAGTAAATTTGATCATAATTCAAGAATATTAGATGCTTTATTCTTTAATTTACTTTATAATGGGAAACAATGACTAATTTTCTTATAGTCGCATAGGATTCTACTTTTAGTATTGGTGCAACTCTTTAATTTACCTGATACAGTGACAGATCTAAGATTTTAAAAGTGTGAGTGTTTACTAGAGAAAAAAATAAAAAATCACTTTAATCAGGTTTGAATCTGGAGCGTACCTACTAGTAGATAACCTTAAAATCAACGTAAATGTCAGTGCATCTAACCAACCTCTTGTTTAGTAGATGCTTTTATATAATTTATACCTAATTTCATATATTTTATATATGATTATATCTATTTTACGTCGAGTTTAATGAATGTCGGAACACTCAAAAATATGCCTAGGTCCGTCCCTGACCTGATAATATAAAATAGCCAACTTGATAAATAAACAGTACCTTATCAGAAAAATATCACACACCTACTAGGCTACTATCCACAAAAATCAATCAATAATTTAATCTTTCTATGCATGTGATATTAATATTAAATTAATCATCAACTACCCCTATTCTAAAGCCACACCTACCATATATTATCTTCAAAAAATTATTACATATAGATATGTCATAATGTTAAGTAATTACTCCCTTAAGTTCTTATCATATGATGTTTTTTTAGCTTTTATATTGTAACAATATATTCATTATAATACAAAATAAGGTTTTAAAAGCGTAGAGTGTAACTATTTATACGTCACATAAAGGGTTATTTCTGAAATATCCTTGATTCAAGGAGAAAAATTTAAAGCCATCTAAAAAATGAAGTCTTTAACTTTTATATTTAATTTAAAATAAGTAATTCTTTTACATAATCAAGATTTTATTTTTTTTATACCCTTATCCACATTTTAATTCTTTACCTCGTTGATTAATCTTAAGTTACATCTTCCTTTATTGGGATCAATAAATGTACTTCAAAATGGTGTGTCTAAGCTAAAAAAATCATATTATATGAATAGACGGAATATATATTAACAGGGGCGGAGCTACACTTACAATTGAGGTTGATCCAAACCTCCTTCGATAGAAAATTATTTTATATATATATGGTTAAAATTATTTTTATGTATATATAGTAGATGTCGAACCCCCTTTGATTAGTTCGTATGTTCATTTATGAACTCCCTTAATAAAATTTCTGACTCTGCTACTATATATATATATATATATATATATATATATATCCAATTATCATTCTCTAGAACCGTAGAAATTTATTGTGTCATTTAAAAGATGTTTTTTCTTTTTTGGATATTGATGTGCGTTACCTAATATTTTGACTATTTAATTTCAATAACTCTACTACTACTACTATGCAATAATGCAAATCATAGAGTTTTACTAATTAATGATATCATTGATATTTTCAAATTTTAAAATTATTAGACATTTAATTTAGAAACACAACCTATTTTCTAATATATACTCCTTTTTTTTTCTCCATTTTATTCTTTGCATGCCTCTTAAGAAATAAAGATTGATATGAGTATTTGATCATAATATCTATATTATTTGAGATGTATGTATCCTCTTAGGTCTTGGAAAATAATTTCTGGAATAACTAATTAAAAAATAATTATTTTTTTTGATGTGTTAGAAAAAAAAGAGTTGAAATATATTTTAAAAATATTGAATAAGTAAAAGTGAACGAAGAAAATATAAAATAAATATTGTAAATATTTTATTACAAAAGAATCAAACATGATCCTGAGATGAAATGATATCTTTGATATTAAATTTATTTTCAACTACCCCTTCATAGATATCATATCTACCATGCATCATAGCTCTAATAATTGTATATATAGATGTGTTATATCTCTTCATTGTTGGAATCAAATTACTCATAAGTGAAAAATGGAAAATATGAAGATGTTCATAATGTTTGTGGTGGCTGGAATTTTGTTTTGCAGCCACCAACAAGCGGTCGTGGCAAGAGAAGTTGAGGCTGCGGCTAATAGGAACGAGTTACAAATATTCCCATGGGATATCCCATGTTATTTGCCGTGGCCATTCCCCTGGCCAAGGCCATATCCATGCCCTCCTCCACGGCCACGACCATGTCCACCACCTCCACGACCACGCTCTCCCCCACCTCCACCACCGTCCCCATCCCCGCCTCCTCCTGCCCCGACAACGAGCTGCTCGGCTAGTGACAAAGAAAAGGTGAAGACGTGCATGTTCAACACAACTTCAATTGATGCATGTTGTCCGACATTCAAGAGCATACTTGGCACTAGTTGCCCTTGCTATAAGTATGCTGAGGATTTGGACAATCAAGTCTTGATCACTCTTGAAGCTTATTGTGATGTCGATAGCCCTTGCAAGATGGTAAGGTTTCATTTTTATCTATCAACTATGATTTTGACACTCGTAGCATCTTATATATTTCTATCGTAGTATCTTATATATTTCTCTTAATACAATTCTACTAAAAATTATTTTTGAATTAGTAAAATAGTTCTTTTTTTTTATTTATGAATACAGAGCCCACCTCCTCCAAGCTGCTCAGCTAGTGACAAAGAAAAGGTGAAGACGTGCATGTTCAATACAACTTCGATTGATGCATGTTGTCCAACATTTCAGAGCATACTTGGCACTAGTTGTCCTTGCTATAAGTATGCTGAGGATTTAGACAATCAAGTCTTGACCACTCTCGAATCTTATTGTGACATTAATAGCCCTTGCAAGGGTGTGCAAGTAAGTTAACATTTTTATTTGTCATTTTAGATTTTGACATACTCATTAAAATAGCATTAGTAGTTCTTTCATATATGATTACATGCCTAATGTTGTATTATGTTATTTAATTTCAGGTGATTAAGCTATCCAAGGATGATGAGTGAGGATGAAGTGTTTAATGCTTATTTCCACATCTTATATTAGATTATTTTATGATAATTTCCACATCTTGTATTAGTTTTTCCTTGTAGCAAGACTTTTTTAATTTCTAGGGGGACATTTGCAATGTTGTGTTTCAGCAATTTTAGTATTAATAAAAGTATACATCGTGCTCCAATGTCCTTATTTTTAAGTAATATTACTATGTTCTTCTCTTTTAAAGGATATTACCAAATTTAAATTTAATTGGTTAGAGAGATAAAATAAAATATAAAAAAATAATTTCGAGAAAAACTTAACTATCAAAGGATGTGATGCAATGAATGTGACTTTTCCTTCCTTGACCAGAGATCTCGAGTTCGATCTCTGGATATGAACAATCCTTAAAAAGAAGTGTTTCCCCCAAATGAAGCCTACACAATGCGAATTTCAATTAGTCGGACTCTAAATTTTTATAACCTTTGTAAGGGCGTACGTGCAAGTGAGTTATCATTTTTATCTGCCATTTAATTTTCACTCGTGCTATGATGTGTTTGGATGGTTGTTACTCATGGTATTGTATAGTATTGTTAGTTTAAATATTATGTTTGTTTTAATTTTACTTAAACTAGTATACGTACCCATGCGATGCACGGATAATATTAAAATATTATTTCTAATTGCTTCATATTAAAATATCTCGTTGAGTATATTAAATTATATCACTTTAAAAAGTTTAACTATCATACCATTTCTCATTGAAATGCAAAAAATAATTTAAAAGAATGTACAACTACATCTCAAATTTTCACAACTACATATAGATACATGTATATATATAGAGAGATTTCTAGTCAATTAAGACGTAATTACATTTCTTGCCTTTCTTTCCAAACACTAAAAGTACTTATATTAATTGTGTCAGTTAAAAAACTTCTAATTTCAAATTTTAAATTATTTTTTAGATTCAAAAATTAAGTCAATACAATTTATTTTTTTCAAATCAAAAGCTAAGCGTATGCAATTATTTTTTCTTTTAAATTTTTGGACTTTATTCTATTGTTCATTATTTTTTTTATTGTTTGATTTTATCATTAATTTCTTTAAGTATTTATATATTCATATAATTATATTTTTTTAATTAATTCAATTATAATCTCTCATACCACTCTAAGAATCACCTACCTCAGCAAATCTTACATTCACCCCACCCCCACCTTTACCCCACCACCCCATACCCCTCCTCCCCCGCACCAAAAAAAATTTAACTTTTTTGAAAAAAAAAAATTACCTCACTCACCCTTACCCAATATTTTTTAAAAACTCTTAATTTTTTTTTTAGTTCTAGCCTACCTCTCTACCTTGACACCAATTTTTTTTTTTTTTAGATTGTGATATTTTTTGTGCATGATAAATCATATTTCATTTAAACAGTCAAATATTATATTGTTATATTAAAAAAGTCCGATTACCATTTTGTTCTACAATGAAATGAATCTCCCCCACATCCCCGTCCTACAATTTCCATTATAAAATTTATATAAATAATCACACGAATCATATAACATTTAAAAACTTTTATTTTTCATATTTTTATCTATTACATCATTCATTATATAAATTTATTAAATTGTTAATAGTGATTTTTAATAGCTTATCACTTTAACTTAATATAGTTATTAGGTACTCTTCTTATTAATACGAAAAAATATATTAGTGTTGTTTAACTTTTGATTTTTTTTTAAAAAGTTTCTTTATCCTATTGTTCAGATTTCTTTAATTTAAAATTTATGAAATTACTACATTATGTTTTCAAAATTAGTTCAAAATATTATCCCCTACATTATGTTTCCATTATGTTTTCATACACTAGATGCCGATGGCCCATGCTAGCACGGACCCAATATATATTATTTTTTATTTAATTTATGTGGCACAAATAAAATTTACATAATTCGTCATATTTTAATATATTTTTAGATATTTAAGTTGTTAACTATTATAATTTATAATAATTTTTATGTAATTCTCAAATAATATATGTTTCTCTCTTTGTTCAGTATATCAAGTGACTTTGATATAATTTCGACAGTCAATCAAATATATCACATCTTTTAAATTTTTTAAGTTGTTAATATTGTGATTTATAATATTTTTAGATATATTTTTTGATATATATAACAGATTAATTTTCTTAGACATTTTAAACTATTAACAATTGTAATTTATAATACTTTTCACGTAATTTTCAATTAATATATGTTACTCTCCTTGTCCAAACTTTTGTGGTATTGATAGTCAATTATATTTTAAAAATAATTTAAGTTTTAAATTATTGTGATTTATAATACTTTTTCTTCTATTCCAATTTAAGTGACACTGATATAATTTCGGGAGCCAGTCAAATATTCTATATCTTTTAAAATTTTTAAGTTATTAATTATTGTATTTATAGTATTTTTTACATATTTATTTGGTCTCAATTTATGTGACACAAATAAAATTTAGATAATCAATTATATTTTTAATATATTTTTAGATTTTTTAAGTTGTTAGCTATAGTAATTTATAATACTTTTTTGGCATTGCAATTTACTATTTTTAGCTGTTAGCTATTATAATTTATAATACTTTTTTCTTGTC
Source organism: Capsicum annuum (assembly GCF_002878395.1). NCBI lineage: Eukaryota > Viridiplantae > Streptophyta > Magnoliopsida > Solanales > Solanaceae > Capsicum > Capsicum annuum. The sequence continues at coordinate 44,488,887 of NC_061111.1, forward strand.
AAAAATTTTGTGGCATTGATAGTCAATTATATTTTGTAATTAATTTAAAATTTTAATTATTATGATTTATAATATTTTTTCTTCTATTCTAATTTAAACGATACTGATATAATTTCTAAAGTCAACCAAATATCATGATTGAAGTAGCGAAATAGACATGTCTTAAATGACTCATAATAACTAATTGCAAGTGATATAACAAAATTTCTATAAAAAATATTTGTGGAAAAAATTTAAGTGAGTCTCATATAAGACGCCAAGTTAATATGAAACATCAAGAGCTAATTTATTATTTTATGTCTATTTTATTCTTTTTATTAAATATGTTTAATTTTTTAATACTTAAACGACTTATGATAATTAATTAGAAAGATATAGTAAAATTATGATTTAAAACAACTGAAATAGACATGTCATAAATGTCTATTTTTATTTTTCTTACGAAATATTATTAATTTTCTTATACGTAAATGGCCTATACTAATTAATTACAGATGATATAATAAAAGCATGGGTAGAAGCAGTTGAAACAGACATGTCATAAATGTTTATTTACTTTTTTATTAAATATTGTTATTTTTTTAATATCTAAATGACTTATAATAATTAATTAGGTGTGATGTAGTAAAATCATGGGTTAAAGCAGTTGAAGCAGACATGTCATAAATGGTTATTTACTTTTTTTAATTAAATATTATATATTTTTTGATATCTAAATTACTTATAATAATTAATTAGGGGTGATATAGTAAAATCAAAGTTGAAGTAGCTGTAGCACACATGTCGTAAATGTCTATTTTACTTTTTTTAATAAAATATTATTAATTTTTCTATACGTAAATGGCTTCTAATAATTAATGAGGGGTAATATAGTAAAATCACAGAGTAGCTGAAGCCGGTGAAGAAGCAGACATGTCGACGAAGAGCTGCTCGCTTCTTCACACTTATTAATAGTAGTAATTTTTATTAAATATTATTAATTTTTCTATATGTAAATGACTTATAATAATTAATTAGGAGTAATATAGTAAAATCACAGAGTAGCTGAAGCAGGTGAAGAAGCAGGCATGTCGACGAAGTGTTGCCTGCTTCTTCACACTTATTAATAGTATATATATATATATATATATATATATTAATTTCATTATTCAAAATTTTATCTTTTTTTATTTTATCTTATCCATATCATGACTTTATTTGTCATATTTTAGAATTTTTTCATGACAAGTTCAAATATAATGCTTTTTCTCATTTTAATTTAAATTATGCAAAAAATGTCAAATCCTTATTTATGATATAATTTTGAATATGAAATTCCATAAATAGTTCATTCACATCTGTTTTCTTTTATGTTAATATGTGCAACAAATTACTTTTTAAACTTGTCCAGTGTTTTATTCAAATAAAGAAGAGTGAAATTGTAAGGAGAATTTCATTATTTTGTCTTGTAATAAATAATAAAGATTTTCTACCATTTCTATTTATTGTTTAAAATGTTTTAGTTCAACATGCATATATATTGTTCTCATTTCATATCAAAGTTCAAAATATTAATTATAGACAATTTAAAGATTTATCGTTCATAAAAATTTACAACCTTCAATTTAAAAAGAATTGAAGATTATGGAAGGAGTTATTGAGTGATATTGTATCTGCATACATAACTAATCAAACTTATTACTAATAGCACAACAACAACAACAACAACAACACCGCTACCACCACCACCATCACCGCCATCAAAAACAACAACAACAACAACAACAACAATAACAACAACAACGACAACAACAACAATAATAACAACAACAACAACAACAACAACAACAAACCCAGTGTATTCCTACTTAGTGGGGTCTGGGGGGGGGGTAAGATGTACGCAGTCCATACCTCTACCTCTGATGAAGTAGAAAGGCTGTTTCCGAAAGACCCCCGGCTCAAGGTACAAGATATCACACAAACACATAGTAAAGCACAGAAGCAGATGACATAACATAAATACGGCACCCATAAGGAATATAAAACAGAGGAAAGCAGAGAAAAGCACACAGATTCGTAATAAGCATGGAACACTGAATACGGAATCATAACGGGAATAAAAAATAAAAAAAACCCCCACCAAGTAATTCCCTACACTAGCGACCCAATCTGGCCCTACTC
>NC_061111.1:44494046-44541646 GCF_002878395.1 Capsicum annuum
CGGCGACCGAAGGTCGGGTCGGGTCAGCGCCGGAGGTCGGAGCCGGCGGTCGGGTCGGGTCGGCGCCGAAGGTCAGCGACGGCGCCGGGGACCGGGGGCCGGTGCGCTAGCGATGGAGAGAGGGTAAGGAGAGAGAGAGAGGGCCGACGACCGGAGGTCGTGGCCGGCGGTCGGTTAGCGCCGGGGATCGGAGGTCGGAGCCGGCGACCGGATCGGGTCGGCGTCGAAGGTCAGCGACGGCGCCGGGGACCGGGGGCTGGTGCGCTAGAGATGGAGAGAGGGTAAGGAGAGAGGAGAGAGAGAGAGAGAGAGATATACCAGATTAAAAGAATCAGTTCATTAAGTCAAATTGCCACCTAGTGGTCTCTCAACAACAATAATAACAATAATAATAATAATGCTACTATTACTGATAATTTACATTCGAATTACACAAAATTGTACGCAAAATCTAACGTAAGTTGAAAAGGAAGACAAAATATGTCACAAAATTAATATTTTCTAGACAAAATTTCATTAACATAATATTAATAATTTTGTAAGATCAAAATTGCCATGAATTTTGTCTTGTCTTGCATGAAAGAGTACGGTCTCTTATTGCTTTCCTCCCACTAGCTAACCCGTAGTTATCTATCACAAACTTATTATGAATACCGTGAACATTCAACCGACGAAATTTGAAAAATAATTCAAAAAAATTCTTATACCTCTTTAGTCTTTAAATAATATCATATCCTTCCTACATATAAAAAAATATATTATATCAAAAAGAGGAAGAAATTTTAAAAATGAAGAATATAAAGAATGCAGTTAGTAAATTCACGAATAAAACTAATCACATAGAGGCATATATAAGAGAGGTTAAGAAGCTAGAATTTCATTTCAATTTAAATTTCATTCAAATTCAAATTCAAATATCATATTAATTTGTTAAAAGAAGATTAGTGTTATAAATGTATTTACATTCTAGTGAATGTGTATCAAGAATATAGATAAGATCTATCAAGATCTATTTGATATCTATTAGGATATAAAATATGTATCTTTTAAAGAGAAACTAAGGGTATTTTTTCCTATAAGTAGAGGGGTTTTGTCCATTGTATCCTCAATCTTATGATCTCTCATCCCTCAAGAGAAATAACAATTACTCTCTCTTCTCTTTCTTCTCTTCTTTTTTGTTCTTTGTTATTTCATAACACGTTATCAACACGAGTCTCTATCATATTAGGTAGATGGAAGGTAAGTAGTTTTATTTGGTCACTTATGAAGGTAGATATATTCTTTCACTTAAATTTATTAATCATGACTCAAATCAATCCAGTAGACTTATGTAATACATGATAATTTGTAACTATTTTTTCCAATCATGGTAATTTAGTTACTAGAAATCACAAAAGGTCATTATTTGATTGTTGCTTTCTATTCGTGAAACTCATCATTAAGATTCAAGATTCGATTGGTCTAGCCACGTGTCATTGTTTTTTGGGCAGCGTGATTTTTGTTATTACTTATAATATGTCAAAATACATGGGATCGTCCATCAACATAAGATCCGTATATATTTATTTATTTGTCTTATTGGAATTAATTTACTTATATAATTACAAAGTGTAATACCTCAGAGGCTATTTATTAATTAAGGGTAAGACATTGGGTTGGAGTCCCGATGCACCATAATGATAAGATTTAGGTTCAAATCCCAATGATTTATTGCCTAAGATGTCTTTATATGGATAAGATATTAAGTATGAATCTCAATACACCATATTGATTATTATGACGGCTAAGGCAAAATCAAGGGTGTTTGGTGAAAAGTCATGAAACATATCCCATTGATATGCTCTATTCCATGAAGTGAGTATGATAGCAATATATGATGAATCTGAAAGTTGACAACTTGCTCTATTCTTGAAAGGAATGTGATAGCAGTGCATAATATGTCTGAAAGAAGACAAGTGATTGAATGAACGAATATAAGCGTGCCGGGACAATATGGTAATAATCGTCAAAAGTGATAACATTTTCACACGCTTATTATGACTATAAGATATGTTAGAAAAATATTCTCTACATGATATGTATGCCTCGATTTGCTCCTGAAGTAGCAATATCATGAAAGAGGTTATAAGCTATCAAAATTTGATAGACTTAGGGCATGATTATATTCCATTCCCGGGGATGGGGATTTTGATTGTTTCAATACAAACATGCACTTGATTGTGATGGTATCACAACTCACCTCCAAATGAGGCAGAATAACTGAGAAGAGTTATTTTAAATCTACTTCTAAAGTAGTAAATCTAAAATTTATTCATGTAATAGTAACTCTAAAATCTACTAAAGTAAAAGGTACATGTCATGGTAGACTTGGAGTTTGCTAGAATAAAAGTTCATAAATTGACTTGAATGATTGCGACATCTCAAAGATGTGCATACTGAGTATTGAGCTTATATTGAAGAATTAGAAAATTCTTCATTTCTTTTAATGTTGTTTGTTCTCATGATAAGTTGGTTGGACCAACTAATATTTGGATTGGATCCTTTAAAATCCGAAAAGTATAGAAGGTGAATAAGAGCTTGTGCACCTATCATGTGATATCTTGAAGAGATGCATTAATAAGATGATCACATGTATATTCATTGTTAACCTGCAGTTTGACATTCATAAAGTTGCTTGCTCAATGAAATTGAGTTAAGAACATAACTTTCAGATCGTGTAATCAAGATAATTTTGATGATGATGGTTTGGCATTGAATGTATTCGATAAATAGCTAAACCATTGGTAAGGAGAACAAAACTTCATGTGTTGGTCTAAAATATGATATGTTGCATAAATAGCACTTGTATGCATTAGATCAATAAATTATGATTATTTCTTCTCTCTCAATTGGTTCAAGGTCAGGAACCATCTGTTCCATCTAATAGTTTTGATGTGTGGTATACGATTAATGAATATATCAAGACGCATAAAGATGAATTCCTCAAAGAAGATGGAGGATGTATGTTAGTTTTTCTAACATAAGAGGGAGATTATAAGCAACTATGAAATATGTTATAAATTATCATCAGATCCTCATTCAAAAGATAATTCAAGTCAAATACCGAAAGCATCTCATATTTAAGCTGCAAGTGCTCTTATTTTGTGTCCCTGAAGGACAAAGTCTATGCATGCGAGAAACATGGTAGACCAATCGGTTCTAAATTAAATGATCCTTGAAAATAATAAGGAGCAAATAATCGTAATAAGAAGACAATGTGCTCTTAAAGAGGAGAATTACAAGCAAAGAAGATGGAGGATGTATGTTAGTTTTCCTAACACAAGGGGAAGATTATAAGAAACTATGAAATATCTTAGAAATTATCATCAGATCCTCATTCAAAATATAATTCAAGTCAAATGCCGAAAGCATCTCATATTTAAGTTGCAAGTGCTCCTATTTTGTGTCCCTAAAGGACAAAGTCTATGCATGCGTGAAGCATGGTAGACCAATCGGTTCCAAATGAAATGATCCTTGAAAAGGGTAAGGAGCAAATAATTGTAATAAGAAGACAATGTGCTATTAAAAAACCTGCAACATAACACTTCATAAAACCTTACGAGAGGTTCAGGTACCTGAAAATAATAAAGTGATGAGATCTCAAAATGTTATGTCACACTGTGAACCGATACGAAATGATATATCATTAATATCTTTGATACAATATTGGCGCGATATTGTAAAAGATTATGAGGATCTGAATTCAATGTTTATTTAAGTATACCGACGTAGAAACATTTATCAAGTGACATGAAATGATGCATCTAGGTAAGCATAACACTTATTTAATTTGCAGTCCAGACACTTGAAGATGTCACACATATTGAAATTGTCACTTGAAAAAAATCGATATGAAAATCCCTAAAGGATTCAAAATGCCTGAAACATATAAAGTTTCTGGGAAACTTGTTTATTATCTTTATAAGGGATAAATTGATAGTCTGAATATTGTTGAAACTCTTGGAGAGTTTTCAAAAGTAATAGATTATTTGCTGAAATGAAAAATATGAAGTACCATATCGCAGTGCCATTGATGCACAACACTAATGTATCTTGCAAATACTATAAGTAGGGCTGGACATATTTTGATTTAAACCGAAAAACCAAAAAACCAAAAAACCAAACCGAAATTTTAATTTCAGTTTGGTTTTTCAGTTTTTTGGATCGGTTTTGATTTTTAATTTTTGAAATTCGGTTAAACGGTTTGGTTTTCAGTTTTTTGAAAAAATAATTCGGATAAACCGAGTAACTGAAATTCTATAAATAACTAATAATATATATATTTTATTATATATATATAAATATATAATATTTAATATATAATTATATAATATAAATATATAATAGCAACCCTAATAACTAATAAGTAATAGCACGCCACATACAACTGACAACATACATCGGTCCAATAGTCGAATAATCGATCGAACCATAGACCGCCGACGAGATCGTCATCTGTACAACAACACCAAAGCCGGTGACCAGACGACCATTGTTGGTTGCAACCCGCAGTGCTATCTGTGGTCTTTTCGGCAGTGACTACTCCTCCGAGTTTCGACTGTTTGTGCAAACTTATGCATAATGAAGTTATATATTATGTTAAGCTTCTGGTTATATCATTTAGTTTCATCCATGTTGAGTTATTTATATCTGGGAAAGAAAAATAGGTTTGAATTATTTTTTTAAAAAATCGTTAATTTTAAATGTCCAGTCATAACAAAGAGAGGTTCACTACTTTAATCTTCAAAACTGAAATAAAAATCTGAAACCGAACCGAATTTGTAGAAATTAAACCAAACCAAATTCATTTTGGTTTGGTTACGGTTGTTATTTTTGTCAATCCAAAAATTGAAAAATTGAACCGATATTAAACTATCAAACTGAATGCCCAGCCCTAACTATAAGGCCTGATATAACCTTTTCAGTCAATTTGTTAGCAAGATATATTTCTGCTCCTACTAGGTGACATCGAAATGGGATAAAAGACATGATCTTATTTTATTCTAAAGATTGCAATTCCGATCTTATTGGTCATGCTGATGTTGGGTACTTATTTGACTTAGATAAATCTCGATCTCAAACATGCAATGTGTTCACATGTGGGGACACTGTCATATCTTGGAGATATACAAAGCAGTCTATCTAGCTACCTCATCGAACCATGATGAGATTATAGCTATTCATGAGGCAAGCCGAGAGTGTGTTGGGTTGAGGTCCATAATACGTCTCATTCGAGAAAAATATGGTTTGAAATATGACAAAGTACCACAATTTTATATGAAGATAATGCATCATGTTTTATGAAGAATTCATAAAAGGAGATAGAACGAAGCACACTTCATCAAAGTTTTTCTACATACATGAGCTACAAAAGAATGGTGATATTAATGTGTGACAGATTCATTCAAGTGACAATGTGACTGATTTTTTCACCAAGTCTCCTCCAATTGCAACTTCAAGAAGATGGTGCACAAGATCGGGATGCAAAGGTTCAAGGATGTTTTCATTAGGGGGAGTTAATACATGTTGTACTCTTTTTACCTTATGAGGTTTTGTTCCACTGGGTTTTTTCTTATAAGGTTTTTAATGAGGTAGCCTATATGCGTATTGTTAGAGATGTGTACTCTTTTTCCTTCACTAGATTTTTTTTCCACTGAGTTTTTTCTAGTAAGGTTTTAACGAGGCACATTATCTATAAATTAGACATTCAAGGGGGAGTTATAAATATATTTACACTATAGTGAATGTCTATTAAGAATATAGATAAGATCTATTTGATATCTATTAGGATATGAAGTATGTATCATTTAGAGAGAAACTAGGAGTATTTTCCCCTATATATAGAGGGATTTTGTTCATTATATCCTCAATCTTATGATCTCTCATCCCTCAAGAGAAATAACAATTACTCTCTCTTCTCTCTCTATTCTTTTTTTTATTTTTTTTTATTTCATAATAATTAGTTTATTTTCTTATCCCTTACTTTTTCAAAGATAATGCATATTTGTCTTATTATATATATATATATATATATATATATATAATTATTATTATTCTATTATTATTATTATTATCCAGTACCACTACTACGTTTGTTTTAAAATATTAAATGTACTATTACTATGTGTGTATAGAAATTTGAAGGAATGGTGTCATTTAAGTCTTGAATGGAGGATTGATGACATTGACTAACGTAAAGGGTCAAACATAATTAAAATACTTGATTAAGTTAATTGTAGACTTTATTAATATTTTCAAAACTTTCTAATCTTTTCAAAAATATAAATCAATCGACACCCCTCTTCTCTCCAAATCAACCGTCTCTCCTCTCTCCACAGTTTCTCCCAACCAATAGTTCTAAAAATTTTTCCTTTCAATCTCCGGAGACTTCAACCTCTGGCGACAAATAGTTGGGCTTCGAGTTTCTTTTTGACTTTCAACCGTCAATCGACGTGACAACCTCCCTCTCTGGACACAACAACTTCAAATTCTTCATCGTCCCTTTTCTTCTTTCACAGATAAAAAATTATGGCCTTTTTAGTTAATAAGGAACTTAAGCCATCTTCTCTTCTAGTATTGGTTAACAATTTCAATATTTGTTTCTTTAATTTTAAATGCAGTCTGAATAAACCCTAATTTCTGGTATTTCTTATTTTCTCTTTTTGGAGTGAATTATATTTTTTTGTTGTTTGTTACATTTTTTTGAAGTTTGATTTTTATTATTTGTGTTTGTACGAACAAAACAGCGATTTTGGTGTTGCGTCCGTTGCTGGGTTGATTTGTTCTTAGTAAAAATGGTGATATTATTGTTGTTTTATTAAATAAAATCATGCTACTATTTTTTTTGCAACAGATTAACCATCTGATACAACAAATTTACTATATGATGCAATAGATTAACCATCTGATGCAACAGAGAAATCATCAGATTAAAAATCTAATGTAATAGATTAACTATTTGATGTAATAGATTAACCATATATTACAATAGATTAACCATCTGATGCAACAGATTTACGATTGGATGCAACAGAGGAACCATCGGATTAAAAATTGATACAACAGATTAACCATCTGATGCAATAGATTTACCATCTAATGCAATGGAGGAACCATCGAATTAAAAATATGATACGACAGATTAATCATCTGATGCAATAGATGAATCTTCTATTGGACAAAATCCTATCAATTATTCCAACAAGACATGTCCAAGACTTGATTTTTCCAATTGATTATTCATCTGTTGGGATAGACGATACTTCTGTTGGAAGAAATCTAAACAATATTGATCATTAATAACAGTTCTAACAGATCATTCATATGCCGTAACAATTTATGATCTGTTGTACAGACCAATTATCTGTTTTAATAGATGAGTGATCTATTTTTATTGTTACAGTAGATTACTCATCCATTACAACAGGTTAGTTATATGTTGCAACAGATCACTCATAAGTTGCAATAAATGTGTGATATATTGCACAGACCATTCATTTATTTCAATAGATGAGTGATCTATTTTTATTGTTGCAACAGATTACTCATCCATTGCAGCAGGTTAATTATATGTTGCAACAAATAACCTACTTGATACAATAGATGTGTGATATATTGGAACTATTATTTTACTATTGTGTATGTTAGATTTACTGTTATCCGTTTTTAACAATGCATTAATCAATTATAATCTATTTTATGTTTCTGTTAATTTTAGATAATATGGCTCCCAAAAGAAACGAAACTGAATCAAGTCCAAGTAAAGGAACAAGTGAAGCAGCTAGGATACATCCACCACTCTATGAGCTTGCTTTACAAGCATTATCTCAATCAAGAATAGAAGATGATGAACATGAGGGGAGGAATGTTTCAAAAAAGATAATCTAAATGCTAATATCCCTTCCATCGAAGAGTTGGTCAAAAACCTCAGCATTGATAGTTATCCTATGAAAATACAGTGTGATGGTGCCAATGATTTAACGGGTGATTTTATGGTTAAGTCAGTCATGGAAAAATCTTTCAACGCCCTCAGAAAAATAATTTGAGAACAAAATTTGGATGTTTATTTTAGTGACAGCTGCTCTGTGCAATATCTTGATGTGCCGGAGGACAACAATGCTTGTTTCCAAATAAAAATGGTATTTGATCTTCTCAAGCGTAGGTTTACGCATAAAAATAAAGATAAGATGGATGAGGTGTGGATAAATTACTATGGCATGCCTATTTATTTTAGTTGGAAGGAGTTTGTCATAGTTACTGGACTAAGGATAACCTCCTTCTCCTTCTCAAGTTATACCTATTCTAACCCCAAAAAAGCACCCCGCACACCCAATAAAGGCAAAGGCAAGTCGAGTGATCATGAAGACTTGGTGTTCCTTGTTGGTCCAAGCTTCAAAAACTAAAATTTGATAGAAGTGTTGAAAGGTAAAAGACTTTCAAAGAAGCACAAGCAATCATTGTGCTTGGTTTGGTTTGTACATAATATTCTTTGAGCGAGAGACATTAACAACAGTATACCACTTGGTTTAATAAAGCTCTCCAAGGATCTTGAGGCATTTAACTGCTATTCTTGGGGTTATGAAAACTTCAAAATGATTGTCAAATATTTGTTGACTCTGTTAACACCAAAGATAGTCAACTTATATGGCTTTCCATGGGCTTTCATGGTAGATATTTCTTTTATTATGATGTGATTCATTTTTTTTATTCAATAATGCTTTTGATTTATTGGTATTATTTTATAGTTTTGGGCGTTTAAAGTCATTCCTTAGTTGAGGCAACAAGTGAACTACCAGGAAAAAGTTTTCTGTCCAAGAATCTTGGGATGGTTGTCGGCCAAAACTAACAAAAATGTAAAATTTCTTGATCTCTTCAATCCCTTAAAGGATGTAGTAAGTCTAATTCTAATTAAGTTTTGTGTTAATTAATGATTTTTTTGAATGATCTAATCATCATTCCAATATATGTACTGATTTATATTCGATTGTGCATCCGTCGCTTGTTTTGACTAATCGAGAGTTGAAGATATAATTTTTTCCTACTTTACGGTCTGTAAAAACTTTATCGGACCCTAATGTCATTGACAGAATAAAAATGGAATTGTTTGGAGCAACAAACATCATAAGAAAAATAATTTTAGAGGATGGGCTTGTTATTGTTGATGGTGTTAGTGGTGATGGGGCTGTTTGTGGTGGTGGTGGTGCTGCTGTTGGGGATAATAATGCCCCTCTTACAGTTTTCAAAATAACCCATTGTGAATATGATCATACTGGTTATATAGATTTTGCCCCTCCTAGCAAATCTTTTGCATGCAAATGTCAAAACTGCAAGGCAAAACATGATGTACTAATTAATGTTATTAATGCATTATCTGCTTCTGTAAAGGAATTTACATCTAAGAGGGGTGTCATTCCATCAAAGAGGCTTTCATATCCATCCACTCCATTAGAGATCAAGGCTAAGAGGAGATGGGAGGTAATTTCTAAGACATTATCAAGCATCCAAAAAAGTGAAATTGCAACTCCGTGGTCTTTGTGTTGCACTATTGAGCAATGTACAAAGCCCACAACAGAGAAATATGAACTAAAGAAGGTGAATATATAGAATTTATTCCAACTAACAAGCAGACACATCTTTTTCACAAATGACATATCTGTTGAAAATTATCAAACAGATATATACATCCATTGTAATAGTTGACTAACTTGTTGCATCAGATGGAGTATATATTGCAACATATGTCTCTTTTATCTTAGAATATCAAATAACTCTACTTACCATTTTTATTTGTACCAATAGACGACCTATGTGCTACAACAGATGGGTCATCTATTGGGACAAATTAAATTAAGACTTCCTACTATTTTAGTTTTTCCAAACGGATGAGTCATAATTGCAACAGATGGTTTATCCTTTGGAAATTATAATACAGGTCTTCCTCATATTTTAATTTTTCCCAACAGATGATCCATATGTTGCAACAGAAAGATAATCTATTTGCTAAAACATATGAGTTATCCTTTTCTATTTTTTTTTTGTATCTCTGTGATTAACATTGACAATTCTGGCTTTTCAGGTGGATGTCATAGTAGAAGCTATTGCTGAACAACATTGACAATATGCTACTCTTTTTATGAAAATATGGAGAAGCCAAAAGCACATAAACCGTACGCAAGTGACATTAAAGATTCACGACGATCAAAGACAAATTTCATAGCATCGAATGAAGAACAACTTGTCCATATTGAGTAGATCTTTATAGCTTGATTCTGTCAAAGTAATAACCTCACCTCTCCTTAGGAATAGTTGGCATCAAAACTTAAATTATTGATTTATTTGTTGAGATCTGTACCCATAACAATTTTTTTTACATTTCAATTATTTGTTGATTTATTTCATGTAATTTCTAAAGGCTTCGATTTATTTTATGTTGTCTATAAATTTTATTTTATTAGATTTGAACTTATTAATTAAAATGGAATACTTGATTCAAATATTGCAACAGATAAGGTATCTATTGCAACAGACGACATATCTGTTGAAAAATATCAAACAGATTTAGACATATATTGCAACATGTAGGTCATCTGTTGGAAATTATCAAATAGATCTTCCCACTGTTGCAACAGATAGACATAGATAGAAACATAAAACATCGATATAATGCAACAGATGACCAACAGATAAACTATGTGTCAGAATAGATAGAATATCTATTACAACAGATAGACAATCTGTTGCTTTATAAAAAATTCAACTTTCATTTGACATAAAAAATTACCACTACATGTAAAGTGAAGTGACTTGAAATAAAAAAGGCGAAACCCATCGACAAACACCTAAAATTGCAGTGATCTTTCACTTTGGCACCTCAAGTAGACAATGTTAATTTTAAACACCTAAAATAGGCATCAAATGTGTCAGTTTGATACTTTTTGCCCTGTTGGCATCTCTCGTGTAATTCACGCAGCCAAGGCGCGTTGAACCCCTATTTTTGCTGACTTGACGTCTGATTTGGCCACCAACGGTTATTTTCCTCCATTGTCCTGTATATTCATCTTCTTCCTAAAATTTAACCCAAAATTTCCAAATCTTCTTCTTTATCATCTTTTTTTCTCTATCCAAATTCTTCAAATTATTTATATTTGGTTTTTCTTCATCTTTTTTTCATTTTTTCCAACTAAGCTTGACAGTGTTGAGCTCATCTTCTACTGTTTTTTGCGACAAAGATTTTCAATATTGTAAGTGTGGTCATGAAAGACTTCTTGGACTCAAAAAATTCAGGTCGTAGGTTTTTTACTTGAAAGATTTCAAAGGTAATATTTTTTCTATTTAATTAGTTAATTAATTATTGACTTATAATTATTTTGTAATTGTGGTCTTGTTTTTATAGAAATTGGGTGGATGTTATTACTTTGATTGGTAGCAAGAATGATACCATTCACAAGAAAATCATGTAATCTGGGGTTTGTTGAAGAAGGTTAAGGCTTTTGAAGAGAAACAAAATCGAGCAAGAAAATATTACATTGTTGGCGTTATTGCTACTGGTTTGGTGTTGTTGGGAACATGAATATTCAAGACTAATTGCTGAAATTTTCACGGTGGTGTATTTGCCACTGGTTTGGTGTTGTTGAGCACATGGATATTCAAGCTAATTGTTAAACTTTTCATGGTGTAATTGCTACTGATGTGATGTACAAAAATTATTGATTTCAAGATGGTTTAGTTGTACTATTTTGATGATGGCTTATTTTATTTTGTCTATGAATTTTATTTTAACCTTAGTTTGAACTTATTAATTAAAATAGAATACTAGATTCAAATATTGCAACAGATAAGGTATTTGTTGCAACAGATGAAATATCTGTTGAAAAATATCAAACAGATTTAGACATATGTTACAAAATATATGTCATTATTGGAAATTATCAAACAAGTCTTCCCACTATTGCAACAGATAAACTATCTGTCAGAACAGATAGAATATCTGTTGCAACAGATAGAAAATCTGCTGTATTATAAAAAATTCAACTTTCATCAGATAAAAAAATTGCCAATACATTAAAGTGAAGTGACTTTAAATAAAAAATTATAATGGTGTTTGTGTTTCTACATCTTATTCTTTATACACAGGCTCTAAGCGTTCAGTTAGTACCTCATAAGCCCGGACCTCTTGTATGTTTGCCACAATATTGTCGCACAAAAAGGTTGTTGGCAGCTATTTCTATGCTGGTCAGCAATCATTCGATGTGTGTAAGCGCGTACGATCGCACACGACAATGATTTCATTTTTTGGAAGGTCTATGTCCTTGTTTCGACCTTCAAAATCTCATATTTGCTTCCTCAACACTTCAACTGGAAAATCATCAATCAGTTTACTCTTTCTCAATAAGTTAGGGAACAAATCCAACAGTGACTGCATGTAGGTAATAAAATCGACCTCATCGGGGGTAGCTAAGTTGCATTCATAAACCTTGATCTTTTCCTCTTTGAGTAGTATCTTAACAGCCAGATAATGTATGACGTCCACGTTCATGACTGGAAGAATTCTCTTTGCCTTATTCCAGCTCTTTTTTCGTGTGGATATGCCTCTCCCCACTAACATATTTAATCATTTATTCATCCCATTGGAACCCATAAATTAACGAATCAAATCCCGAACCATTGGGAGTTAACGCTAGCTTAGTGAGATGATCGTACCTATCCTTGAAATTCTTGTAGAAGTTAAGGTCCATTATCCTATCGGCATCATCATAAGCTTTTGGGTACGCTAATTGCCCACCCCTCATGAGGCAGAGAATTTTTTCAACATACTGTGATATAAGAAGTCAATTTTTAAATAGGTTAGTAATTGTAAAAAAGGAAAACATAGTGGAAAGGTGCAACGGATGGTCCATCTGTTGCAGAGGGTTCTTTGAATCTGTCCACAGATTACCCATCTAACACAACTTATGCAACATATCGGTAATATGTTGCAATAGAATCACCACCATTTGTACCAAAAAACCCAGCTGTAGCAATAGATGACACATCTGTTGCATAACTTCTTTTTCATAGAGTAGATTAGAAGGCTAGGTAAGGAAAATTAAACTTACCTTGTCCACGTACCGCGTACGCATATCTACTCTTGAAGTCTTGGGCGGAAAAGATATGTATGGGGTAATATTGTGAGCCTTGCTTGGCATTTTTGGCCTGTCGCAGATCCCTCTTCTCTTTGGCACCAAGTTCTGCATATATGTCCACTTTGTTTAATGGCCCCTGAACTTCAACAACTTTTGGAGAGGGAGAAATTGCAATTTTTTTTTTATTTTCGATTGGAGAGTACTTGGCTAATTGCTTTTTTTCTTCTTCCTAACCTCTACTGTAGAGTTTATGGCTCCCTCACCTTCCTGGATGGTATGACACCCCTCTTGGATTTCAATTCCTCGACAGTTTTAGCGATATCTTCTACTTTTTCAAAGAGTTTATCTTGTTTGTCCTTGAACTCTTCACATTTTCAATGAGAACATGAGGGTGAAGAGGGGTGAGAGGGACCACTGTAAGGGTAGGAAAATCCGGTGTAAGGGTGAGAGGGACCTGTATAAGGGTGAGAAGGACCTGTGAAAGGGGTGTTTTCAAACATATTTATTTTTCCTTGAGCATCAATATGCTCATCATCATGAGTGGAAGCAGCATCAACATGCCTTCCACCAACATCAACAACTCCACTAACAACACCTCTAGAAGAATCACCCAAATCTATTGCAGTAGGTTGGTTATGAAAAGCCTCAACATTAGGCTGACCTTGCCTAACTACTCCTCTTATGGTTGTTGTTCTAGCCAATTTCTTTTTTTATTAGCTCTACTGTTGGGTCTACTATTCTATCAATAAGACCTAGAGTCATAAAAGAAGTCATCCCCAAATCCTGCTCAGCAGGCACGATCCATGGATGCACAACCTATAAAAAGACAAATACATTTAAATCATATAATAATTTATAGTCAGTTGGGTTATAATGTTAACACAGATAACTTATGCAC
Organism: Capsicum annuum; assembly: GCF_002878395.1. NCBI lineage: Eukaryota > Viridiplantae > Streptophyta > Magnoliopsida > Solanales > Solanaceae > Capsicum > Capsicum annuum. Next base: position 44,508,105 of record NC_061111.1, read on the forward strand.
CATCCACCACAAACACCACCACTACCAACACCACCAATACCACCAACTAATTCCACCAACCCCACCACCAGCAGCCACTAAATATCATAAGTGCCACCACGACGACGACGACCACCACCAACCACCAACACCATCACTAATGACACCAAAACCAACCACCACCACCAACACCACAAACACCATCCAAAAATACCACGATAGTCAATGGAACACTGCGATAAAAACTAGGGTTTTCTTCAGTTATTCCTACGATTTTAGCATTAAAACTCAAAATTGTTAACCCATTCTCGAAGATAATACAACTAAAAGTCTTTTATTTCATCATTAACCAAAAATTTCTAATTTTTAGAAAAAAGAATAAATGTAGAACTCTTCTTGAACTCTGTTACCTATAAAGATAGATAAAATGACAGATACAAGCAAAAATAAAGTCCAAAATAACAACTATATGGTCAAAAATGGGAAGAAAAATGATCTGTTGTGAAGGGTTGAGAAATATGTTGAGTAATTATTGTCTGTATTGTTGAAATAGAAAGAAAAGAGCGAGAACTCGAGATTTGAAATAATAAAATATTTTTTCGCAAATAGATGATTTGTATGGGTTGATTGGTATTTTGGAAAAGAATGACAAGTTTTGAAAATGTTAATTTGGTCTGAATAATTTGCTCATTCCTAGTTATAGTTAAATCAATTTAGGTATTTCAAATAATAAGATAATATGAATCGTTTCAATTCAGATTAGTCAATTGACGACTCAGGTTAGGAGGAGCGCAATACCAACATCACGCAATATAGTTGACCCTATCAACTCATCCCTAGTTGTAGCTAAATAAATTTATATATTTCAAAAATAAGCTAATATGAATCGTTTCAACTCAGATTGGTCGATTGACGACTCAGGTCAGAAGGAGCGTAATACCAACATCACGCAATATAGTTGACCCAGTCAACTCATCCCTAGTCGTAGGTAAACCAATTTAGGTATTTCAAGTAATAAGCTAATATGAATTGTTTCAACTCAAATTGATCGATTGACAACGCGGGTCAGGAGGAGCGCAATACCAACATCACGTAATATAGTTGACCCTATCAACTTATCCCTAGTTGTAGTTAAATCAATTTAGGTATTTCAAATAAAAAACTAATATGAATCGTTTCAACTCAAATTGATCGATTGATGACTCGGATCAGGAGGAGTGAAATACCAACATCAAACAATATAGTTGACCCTATCAACTCATCCCTAGTTGTAGCTAAATCAATTTAGGTATTTCAAAAAATAAGGTAATATGAATCATTTCAACTTAGATTGATCGATTGACTACTCGGGTTAGGAGGAGCGCAATACTAATACCATACAATATAATTTACCCTATACACTCACCCCTAGTTATAGCTAAATCAGTTTAGGTATTTCAAATAATAAGCTAATATGAATTATTTTAATTCAGATTGGTCGAATGACGACTCGGGTCAGGAGAAGAGCAATACCAACATCACACAATATAGTTTACTCTATCAACTCGTCTCTAGTTGTAGCTAAATCAATTGAAGTTGTAGTTGAACATATGAACTCAATTGAAATTGTATAAGAATAAATATTCATTTTGTTGTAACAGATGACATATCTATTCAAATTTATAAAATAGATTAATGAATTATTGGAACAGATTACCTATCTATTGTTAATTATCAAATAGATGTTGCCATCTGTTGTGACAGATGACTGAGCCGTTGGAAATTTTCAAACAGAAATTGACATCTGTTGTAACAGATGACTTATATGTTTTAAGATTTTTTTTTAATTTTAAAGTAATTTTTTGTCCCGAGATAAAAAAGATAAAATACTAAGGTGGTAAAAAATATTACTTGGATAACTCAAAAATATCTTCCTTGAGTAGTCTTATCTTGGATTATCAATGTCACCGTCTCCTCGTGCCCCTAAAAGTTATTAATGACTCAATTGTTATAAAACAAATATTTAACCTGTTACAACAGATGACATATCTATTAGAATTTATCAAACAGGTTAATAATTCTGTTGCAACAAATTACCTATATGTTGTTAATTATCAAATAAATATTGCCATCTGTTGCGATAGAGGACTGAGCTGTTGAAAATTTTCAAATAGAAATTGACATCTGTTGTAACAGATGACTAATATGATTTAAGATCTTTTTTTATTTTAAAGCAATTTCTCGTCCGAGCTAAAAATGATAAAATACTAAGGCGGTAAAAAATATTACTTGGATAACTCAAAAATCTCCTTCTTGAGTAGTCTTATCTTATCTTTTCAATTTCATTGTCTCCTCGTGCCCCTCAAATTTATTAATGAATATTTAAAACTCATCTTTAGAATTCTCTCTCCTCCAGCCACAAATTAACCTCATCTCAAGAATTCACTCTCCTTCAGCCACAAATTAACTCATCTCTTTTCTTTCTTTCAGATTTGATCTATATCTTTTCTCAACTGAAATCAGTGTTCTGATACCTTTACTTTTTTGATATTGCAAGTATGGTTCACTATTGCTCTTTCCTTTTTGTATTCTTCTTTGTATGTTATTTAAATTAGATATTTACATCTGTTGTTTTTATTGATTTACCCATTATCGGTATTCTATTAATTGAGAAAATTGAAATAAAGGTGACTTTTAAGTCTTGAATGAATGAACCATTGTTTTTATTAAAAAATATGCAAAAAAAGTCATATGTTGGGAGAACATAAAAAGCCTTGTAATCAATATTATTTTTTTATGTCTTTTGTTTGTTACTTTATTGGTGGTGCTGTTGTTGAGAGTGTTAGTATTGTTGAAACATGTGGTGTTTATGTTGTTGATGGTGTTGGAATATATGGTGTTGTTTCGTTGTTATTGATGCTTCTGTTGATGTTGTTAGTGGTGTTGCAATATGTAATACCCCATACTTTTTTCTAGTTTGAAATTGTCCTAAGAATGTTAGAAGCTTTCTTTGAAAGATGAATCCACTTTTGTGCATGTGGTATTTTTAAGATTTTCAGTTTTTGTCATGTGAGAAATTGAATAAGCTTTTTATCGATACCAATTTCATCAAAATCCAACATTATAAGAGAAAGTTATGGCCGAAATTCAGAAGACAGTAAAACCGCCCAGGTGCAACGGTGAGTCCGATAGACCGTCAGACTAGCGATAAACCATCGCAGCGAGGCAGAGTGACTACCTTTTGCCCAGGATCGACGGTACAGGCCGACGGACCATCGGGCTAGCGACAGACCATCGCTCAGGCCGTCGCAAGGGAAATAGTGAGGTCCCATTCTGCCTAGAAGCGATGATCAGGACCGACGGACCGTCGACCCAACGACGGACCATCGTACCCCACCGTCGCATCAAGGCAGTAAGTTCCAGTTCTGGTCCTAGTGCGATGGTCAGTCTGATGGACCGTCGACCCAGCGATTGACCGTTGTACCCCATCGTCGCACATTCCATCCAATTATTTTAAGTCAATTTTAAAGGGAATTTTATGTATTTTTACCACCCGTTTATATACCCAGTTATATCCGACCTCAACTTATTTTTTCATTATTCTTTTACAATAATAAATTAGGGCTTATCTAAGAAATCAATCTCAAATAATAAGAAACCCTAGGTGCTTGATTCCAAGCCAGTGGGTAAAACCATCATAGCTCGATGGGTATACAGGAACTGCCCGGTTATGATATCTCAAAAAGTCACTTCAGCAGACTTAGTCAAATTAGAGATGACTGATTTTGATGTTATTCTCGGCATTGATTGACTTCATTCCTGCTATGCTACAGTCGGCTGCAGAAATAGAATAGTTCAGTTTTAGTTTCCAAATAAACCCGTCCTAGAGTGGAAGGGTAGTGTATCCGTTTTCAGAGGTCAGCTTATTTCCTATCTTTAGGCAAGGAAAATGAGATCTAAAGGATGTGTCTATCATCTTGTTTGAGTTATGGGCACTAGTTGCGAAACTCCCAGTCTTGATTCAGTCCCAATAGAGAATGAATATTCAAATGTCTTTCGCAAAGATCTTCCAGGAATTCCTCCCGAAAGGGAAATAGACTTCGGTATTAATCTTCTTCCAGACACTCAGCCTGTATTTATTTTGCCATACAGAATGGCACCATCAGAACTCAGAGAATTGAAAGAACAGTTAAAGGATCTCTTAGATATGGGATTTATCTGGCCCAGTGTGTCCCCGTGGGGCGCTCCAATATTATTCATGCGCAAGAAAGATAGTTCTCTCAGAATGTGTATAGAATACCATCAACTCAATAAAGTCATGGTCAAGAACAAGTATCCACTTCCCAAAATCGATGACTTTTTTGACCAACTTCAGGGTGCCAGTTTTTTCTCTAAGATAGACCTCAGATCCGACTATCATCAACTTAGAGTCAGAGAGTGTGACATTTCAAAGACAGTTTTCTGTACTCGATATGGTCACTTCGAGTTTCTGGTCATGTTTTTTGGTCTTACCAATGCCCCAGCAGCTTTTATGGACTTGCTGAACCTTGTGTTCAAGCAGTACTTGGACATGTTCATCCTAGTCTTCATAGATGATATCCTGGTCTATTCCCGCGGTGAGCGTGATCATGCAGACCATCTCAAAATTATACTTCAGACGCTTAGAGATCATCAGTTATTCACCAAATTCAGTAAGTGCGAGTTTAGGCTAAGGTCAGTAGTATTCCTTGGTCATATCATTTTCGGTGATGGAATTAGAGTTGATCCTCAAAAGACTGAAGCAATAAGAAACTGGCCCAGACCTGTCACTCCATCAGATATTAGGAGTTTCATGGGTTTGGCTTGCTATTATAGATGGTTTGTTGAGGGATTTTCGTCTATTGCATCCCCTATGTCCAAATTGACTCAGAAGAAAGTTAAGTTTCAGTGGTCAGATCCTTGCAAGAATAATTTTCAATTGTTGAAGACTCGACTCACCTCAGCTCCAGTATTAGCTCTTTCAGATGGTCCAGATGGGTTCATGGTGTATTTTGATACATCCAGAGTAGGTTTGGGTTGTGTCGTCATATAGCATGGTAAGGTCATAGCCTACACCTCTAGACAGCTTAAACCCCATGAGAAGAATTATCCTACTCATAATCTTGAGTTAGCAGCCGTAGTATTTGCCTTGAAGATTTGGAGGCATTATCTGTACGACGTTCATGTGGATGTGTTCACAGATCATAAGAGCCTTTAGTATGTCTTTTCTCAGAAAGATCTCAATCTTCGTCAGAGAAGGTGGTTAGAGCTCTTAAAAGATTATGACATGAGTGTCCTTTATTATCCAGGCAACGCCAACGTAGTGGCCGACATTCTCAGTAGATTGTCTATGGGTAGTGTTTTTTAAGTTGAGGACAGTAAGAAAAAACTAGCTCAGGAAGTCCATCAGCTTGCCAGACTAGGCGTTCGCTTAGTCGATACAGAAGAAGGTGACATATGGGTTCAGAGTAGTTCAAAATCATCTCTAGATTCTAAGGAGAAGGAAAAGCAAGATAGGGATTCTATTAAGACTTGAGTCACCTATACCTCATTTTGAAACTCTTTTGTTAATTTTAACAAAATGCCCCATGTGTGTACTACTATTATTAATATTAGTTATATTAATTTATTATCCGTTCTTTAATAATTAAATATGAAATAAAAAATACATACATGAAAAAATTAAAAGTACGTATTTATAGTAATGTTGAAGTTTTGAATTACAGAGATAATGAAGAGTTGGGACAATACTTTTTAAAATTTAAATTCAAAATAAGTAATGATAGAGACTAAGAGTTGAGATAAAACTAAAACTCTAAAACTATAGAGGTAGTTATAATCAATATAAATTCAAAATTGTTTGGCTAGAATATATTTTTAGTTGCTGAAAAATAGCTTCACTTGTTCTTTAATTGTTATTTTAAAAAGGGTAACTTACATAAATTCCTGAATCTTTAATTGATATTTCATAAAATTCTGACTATTTTGTTAATTACATTTTATCCCGATTTTTTGAAATGGTGATACATATGTTATATGGTGATACATATAAAAAATGATACATTTGAAACTAACAAGATATTTATTTAAGGAAATAATAGGTTCTCTTTTATTCATTGTATTCTTTTATTTAAGGAAAGATATATAATTTTCTCTTTTTTTTTAGATTTAATTTAGGTGTTTTAATTATGTTTCTCTTTTTCGTCTTTAATTATGAAAGATATGGTTTTTTTGGTCTTTTTTCTCCTTTTTCGTCTTTAATTTTAGTCCGCTTTTTTTAGATTTAATTTTAATTATGTTTCAATTCTGCTTTTAGTCATTTTTAAAAAAATATTACTACTTTTATTTCCAACACTGACTACACCATTACTCTTCATTAATAAGATATGAATTACCCAATAATTGAAATAAATAATTGTATCTACCATATGAATCACCATAATACCATATATATCACCTATTAATATCATATCAATCACCCAATAATTTAAATAAATAATTGTATCTACCACATGAATCACCATATTACCATATATATGAATCACCCAATAATTGAAATAAATAATTCTATCATATGAATCACCATAATACCATATATATATCACCCATTAATATCATATGAATCACCCAATAATTGTATCTACCATATAAATCACCATAATACAATATATATTACCCATTAATATAATATGTATCACCCATTAAAATCATACAAATGTATCTATCGTATGAATCACCATAATACCCATATAATGATATCATATTTATCATTCATATGAATCATCATTAAAGAATAAACATGTATGAATAACTAAATAAATTTATATATGTATCAATAGCTTTTTAAAAAAAAATGAGAGAAATTTTAGGAGAGGAAAACAAAGTTGCATGAATTAATGGAGGAGAAAAAATCAGGAAGGAAGATGATTTAAGTATTAATGGAAGAGAAAAAATTAGGAAGGAAGATGATTTAATTGTTGATAATTAGGGAGATATTTTAGGGAAGGAAATCTTGAATGAGTTAATGATGGAGTAAAACTAGGGTGTGGGGTTTTCTTGATATGTATCAAGAGTACAACAACAACAACAAACCCAGTGTATTCCCACATAGTGAGGTCTGCGAAAGGTAAGATGTACGCAGTCCATACCTCTACCTCTAAAGAAGTTGAAAAATGATATGAATCAAGAGTACAGTTGAAAAATGAGATTTTATGTAAATTTTAAAAAAGTAAGGGATATTAGGTAATATAGTCTCTTAAGTATGGGATTTATGTAATTTGCTTTTAAAAATAATATCACCAATCCACACTTCTTTTTCTTAGTTTTAGATCAACAATTTCTTTTTGGGTTAAAAAGTACCATCAACTAATAACATTCCACACTTTTACAATTATTTATTTATATAAATTATTATTATTAATAGTACTATTATTATTATTATTATTATTAAATATTTAGAGTTTATTTAGAATTCTTTAAATATGGTTTCTAGTTTTAAGCTAATGAATTTTTTTTCTTCAAAAGCATTATTATTTTCAAACTCAAATATTTAATATCCTTTAATTCAAAAATTTTATTACAACAATATTAAGTTGTCCTAAAAATTGCTATGTGGTTTCTTAATAACTTGCCACTTGGATTCTTCTAGTGCTTTTAGTTTGACTTTTATATATATACTCGTATACATACCTGCGCGATGCGTGGAATCAAAATTTTTTAATAGTTTGAACATATCACATCATTTTAGTTTTATTAAAATATAATTGTCATCTTACCTTTTAATGAAGTGTATTTCATAATATACACTTAACAAAACATTAATATATATGCACAATTATCAAATAACATTTTGATACAATTAAATATTATAATTATATCATTTTTTTATACCACCATTTAAAGTATATCCTGGTTCTAACTATTCAAAATTTCATTGTCAGTTTCTTCTCACTTTATTCAAATTGAATTACATTCACCTTAGAATGAAGTTCATTTTGCTGAAAATAAATAAGAATGTGTCAAATTTAAGAAAATATGTGTAATCATATGACATGGGTACTCGCTGTAAAATAATGTTTTAATACTTTGAATTTGAATTGTTCAATCTTTAGTATCTTTAAATTCACTACTATAATTAATTTCTAATCATTGTCATGTTTACTGGACGTTCTATTTCATCTATCTGGATTACAGTCTCCTAAAATTCACACAATTTTTTTTTCAAATTTCATAATAGTGCTCTGCCACATATTATACATATTGTATTCACATTTTAAGTCGTCTGTCTTCTGTATTTAAATGTCTATGTTTAGATAGGTCTTATACTTTTTATTTTATATTAACTCTTTCTTTGTGTTCTTTTATTTACTTCTACTACGTTACCCATTACTTAATATTGTGAAATTAAAATATAACTTTAATTTAATTGTTACTTGATTTTATATTCTTATCTATTAATCTCTTTTTATGTAATGATCCTCCCAATCGTTTGTGAAAGTTTCTCATATTTTCTATTTTAGCTCTCCTCGTAGTTGGTGTACGTGAATTATGACTCACGAAATGAGTAGTACCAATTCTTGAGGTGTTCGAAAGTTATTGAAGTCATTAGTTGGATTCTTGAGATTTAATAAATTTAAGCTTGATCACGGTCAATCTTTGATCAAGACAACCTTGATATGATATTTTAATATTTTCAATAGGTCTGAAACGTACTTTTTAGTCAATATACATATTTGATTTATTTTCTTGAGGTTTTTAATAATATCCGAGGGCCTATTGAGTATTTTAAATATTATTTTAGTTGGTGGTAATGAGCCAAATTAACATTTTCTTATTTATTGAGACCTATGTATAAACATAAATTTAAAGAGGGGAGAGTTTATCATTTTGAAGCCAATGATCACAAGAAAGGGTGAACCACGGTTAGTAGCCCTATTTCATATTCACCGTTGTAAAGGAAATTCATGACCTCATACAGGTTTGCTTTCTAATATCTTTAGAATTTGATTTGGAATTAGTAAATAAATATCGTGTAATGATTACTTGTAATCATTGGCATAGTTGACCGTAAAAAGTAATATTAAATAGTAATATGAGTAATATGGGAAATTCTTCATATTTGTACTCTTATATTGATTGAGGATAAATCATCTGACACAAATTTATATTACGATAGCTTATCATATTTTAATGATGATAGTTGAGTTAAATTTTTGCTGCTTGCAGCGTCATGGGCGAGAGCTATTTTGTTCTTGGCTTCACCAATTTCGTAGACTTTATGTATGATTAGCAATTGTTATTTTGGCAACTTGGTGTTAGGCTTAGAATTTTTAGAGTAAGAATTTATTAAACGGGTCTCATTAAATTCGTATTCTTATTGAAATTATATACTTGAACATATTTTGAACGTTTCAAAAATTTGAGAAAAGGCAAGACACTTGTGGACTAGTGATATTCGAATTCTTTGAGTGAGGTAGGTTACGGTTTAATTGGAGTTTACACTCGACTTAATTGTGTGTATGCTCCTAAATTGGATATTTGTGGATTGGTATTCAGACATGCTTGAAATTGTTGATGTTTGGATTGTTGATTCGTGTATGAATGTTTATTGAAAATTGACTTGATGGAATTGTCTTATAACTTTAAGTGTACTTGTAAACTTGGTACATTGTGTGGTATGCTGTGAGGTTGTGTAAATTGATATTGATAATACTTGTTTATGTTTATGTTTGATCGGGTATCACGCCGGTACATTTATATTTATGTTGGATTGGGTACCACACCGATACGTTTATATTTATGTTGGATCGGGTACCACGCCGGTATGTTTATATTTATGTTGGATCGGGTACCACGTTGTATGTTTATATTTATGTTGGATCGGGTACCATGCCCGTACATTTATATTTATGTTGGATCAGATACCACACCGGTACGTTTATATTTATGTTGGATCCGGTACCACGCCGGTATATTTATATTTATGTTGGATCGGGTACCACGCCGGTATGTTACATGAACATAGATTGTTCCCTGCAGGTCATGACTCTTTGGGATAAAATAAGTCCCATAGCATGTGTGTACATATTTGTGTTATTTCTGTGGATGTTTACAGTATGGTTGATACTCTTGATGGTTATGTGGCTTGTTTGTGAGCACTGTTTGACCTGTTGTTGCTGTATTGTTGATTTATTGAATATTTGTTGTGTGATGATGCCTGTCTACTTGTTATTTGATTTATGTTGTGTACATGCTATTAAATATAGTTGGCCTATGATACCTACCAGTACATAGTGGTTTGTACTGATACTACCCTGTACTCTTCTTTTGTTGAGTGCAGAAAGTGTTCTAGGCTCAGACATGACCTCACCTCTAGAGTTTGATAGCAGATCTTGATCCAAGGGTGAGTACTTTGTCTTCAGGATGCCATGGGTCATCTTATTTGTTCTTGTTCATCTTCCAGGCAATGAAAGATTCTTTATTTACTTTATTTTTGGATATCACTTTAGATATGATCTTTGTTAGTAGTTCTTGTACGATGACTTTCGGGTCTTGGAAATTTTAGTAAGTATTTTTTTTGAATTTCTGCGTTAATAATAATTAGTCCTGAATATTTATTATTATGTTGAATTTTATAATAATATCATCTAATATTGACTAAGTATTTGGGTAATAGTTCGATTTAGATGGTTCTCCCACAAGAAGATTAGTGTGGGTGCCACTCATGGCCAGTTGGGTCCTGACAAAGTTGGTATTAGATCCCTAGGTTCGTCGATCTCGTCGTACAAGAACATGTCTAGTAGAGTCTTACGAAACTGTACAGAGACGTCTGTACTTTTCTTCGAGAGGCTATAGGACACTAGGAAAATTCAAATTCTTCTTTCTTACATGCTATTACTTGAGTTCATTTGGTATCTGAAGATTTCAATTGGTATCTTAATAATTTTGAATAAAAATCTAGGAGATTTCAATTGGTATCTGTTAATAAGGTCTAAAAGTTTTTGTTAATAGGTAAAGACTTGTGAAAGTTATGAACTTATTGATTGCTTGTGTTTGATATTTGACTAAACTTGTGTTGCTAGATTTTTGTCATTGTTGTGAATTATTTTTGTTAAGTGATGAAAATTGACTAAGTTGTTTTTGTTGATAAATGTGATGGGATTATTTGATTTCTTGTTATTGTGAAACTAGAAATTCTATGGTGCTTACTTAATTTTGGTACTATTATACTGATGAGATTGATGGTATGAGAATTGAGAGGATGATATGAGAATGTGATGTCGAGAAAAGATAAGTGACATGAGTAAAAGACTGAGGTGATATGTATTTTTCGTAATGAGAGGTTCTTGTTAATGATGTTGTGGATAGACTCTTGTGTAGTTCGATTATTTGATAATATTTGGGGATCCTTGTGTGGTCCGACCATTGAGACTGTATTTAGAATTTTTGTGCAGTTCAATTATTGAAACTATAACGGGTTCCTTGTGAGGACTAGCTAAGTGACATTATCTTTGAGTTCCTTATGTGAACGAATTCTTAATGCTTGGCAAAATAAAGAGTTTTAAATAAAAGTGATAAAAACTAGAAGAGGTTGTTGATACCTACAGAATTTGATCGATGACTTGTCTGGAATGTGATATTGGTGATGAGACTGTCAATGACCTATAATCGATTTATTTTATTTGACCATGCTTATGTGCTAGTGGTGTGGGGATCACTCTTGAGGTGATTAAGAGTTAAGTAAAGCCCATAATAAAAATATTGTTAGGTAGAAATAAGAATGACTCCATATATCTTAAATTTGTGTTAGTGATATAAGAGAGGTTTGGCTAGACCACGAAGTGTTTGTCGTCGAAATATGTTGAGTTAGTGATTGTCAGGACATGAGTTGTAGCTGTGGACTTATGCATTAGGAAAATTTTTGAGAAGATAAATTATTATTGACTTAACTTTGTGGTTTAATTATACATTTGCATGTCCCACAAAGTTGGCTGATATATGATACTTTTAGAGGATAGTAATTTTCATGGTAGTGGAAATGCAAAATCAAATGGCTTAGTTACATTCATAAAATAATTAGTGATGACCCTGAATGGGAGAACAAATGAATTATTAAATGGCATGATTGATATTTTCTTGAGTGATACTTGGTGGATATTTCTTGTTGAGTGGTTAAGGTATGATGATTAGATGGATATTAACAATATTGTGGAGTATAATGTGCTGTAGGCTCTAATTCAGTGGGACCCGTAAAATGGCATGTTTCTACCTCTTTTGAATCCTGTAGCTTTTCCTCTTTAGTTTAGATTAGTTGTAGCGTGGCTATGATGTAAACCTATGTTTGGGATGTGGTTTTAGTAATTGAAGCATGATTTGTATATTTAGCCTTATTGGGCTAGTGTGGTAGTCGTGAAATCGCAAGTTGGGTAGAGTTGACTTAAGTACCTTGGTTCTAGTCAAAGTTGCTATCTTAGGCTTGAATATGGCTTACTTGACATTTAGAAGATGAACTAGATACCTTAGCCTAGTTCAGGGCATAGTGTGCTTAATTATGGAAATTGAGGATAAGAAGTGGGATCGTCTGACCCACTTAGGCCTAAACTTTTGTTAAGTCTTGTGGACTTAGTTGCGGATGTTAGATATATATGAGGCTAGTAAAACTTAGAATAAGGTTACTTCATAACTCGTATTGATGTTCCCTGATTATGGGTTTTGATTTATAGTTATGATGCTTCCTGTGGAAGTGATATTGGGAATTTAGAGATGATAATCCTCCTAGATACGTTATGTGGCCTATAGAGATGGTATTTCTTCTCAGACTTGATGATTGGCCCATAGAGATGCTATTTCCTCTTAGATATGTAAATTGGCCTTGAGAGGTTATATCCCTCGTATCATGATGTATGACATATCGATTTAAGATATCCTATAGATGATTACATGCCCATTTATATTATATCTACTATATGTGATATGATTAGAGATATGCTACGACTTATAAATATGATTATTGATATGAGTTCCGAATATGTATATGGGCCTAAGGCTGTGATTATGATGTTGTGACTATTCCGGATAAATTAATGGGTCAAGAGTTGTGTTATGATAATGATTGAATATTCGAGGAGTGTTTATCAGTGTAAAGGATATTAATACACATATGTTTGTATACACATCTCTCTGGTATGGGACAGAGGAAGATGCGATGTGTTGCTTACGAATTTATTGATTGGATATTGGTGATGGCTAGGAATCTAATATATTAGTTAATGAATCTTGTTTAGTTAAAACATGGTGGCTAGCGATGGTTAATGCATGACTTATGGTGAGGTCTGGTCGAGCATATGTGAAGATTAGTTGGTATTGATGACTGAATTCGTGATGTCGATTAGTCGATAAACGAGAAGTTGTGTGTTAATGAGGTTAGGTAATAAGAGGTGACTAGTTAGTAACTTTGAATAGTTTCTAAGTGGTTAACTAATGAATAGTTAAGCAAGGATTAGTTGGAAAACGATGGTTAGATAATGAATGGTAAAAGTTCATTCAAAACCCTTTAACCATGAATTTCTATTTTTAAGCTAATGAAATCTTTTTTTTCAAATAAAGAATAATATATTTTCAAATTCAAATATTTTAATTTTTGTAATATATTATTATTATTATTATTATTATTATTATTATTACTATTATTATTATTATTGCTACTACTACTACTACTACCTTTTTTTGGTTAATATTATTATTAATACTACTACTACTCCTATTACCGTTTCTATTATATGTATCGTCACTTATACTATTTACTTATTTAAAGATTATTATTATTATTATTATTATTATTATTATTATTATTATTATTATTATTATTGTTACGCACTACTACTAATTTTACTGCTATTATTTATTATTAATATTATTATTATTATATTTTTAAATTTTATTTAATATTTACATAAATTATATTTAGATAGTTTTATAATATTTATTTGAATTTTTAAAGAGATAAAAATGAAAGAGTAAAAGTTCATTCAAAAGTCTTTAACCATGAATTTCTATTTTTAAGCTAATGAAATCTTTTTTTTCAAATAAATAATATATATTTTAAAATTTAAATATTTAATAATAATTAAATAAGTAAATAGTAGTAGTATACTATTTACTTATTTAATTATTATCATTGTTGTTACGCACTACTACTACTAATTTTAGTGCTAAATAAATAGTATGCTACCACTGTTATTTTAAATAAGTAAATATATTTTCAAATTCAAAATATTTTAAATTTTTTAATATATTTATTTATTATTATTATTATTATTATTATTAGTACTACTACTACTACTACTTTTTTCTGTTAATATTATTATTAATACTACTACTACTCCTATTACCGTTTCTATTATATGTATTGTCACTACTACTATTTACTTATTTAATTATTATTATTATTATTATTATTATTATTATTGTTACGCACTACTACTACTAATTTAACTGCTATTTATTATTATTATTATTATTATTATTATTATTATTATATTTTTAACTTTTATTTAATATTTACATAAATTATATTTAGATAGTTTTATAATATTTATTTGAATTTTTAAAGAGATAAACATGAAAGAGTAAAAGTTCATTCAAAAGTCTTTAACCATGAATTTCTATTTTTAAGCTAATGAAATCTTTTTTTTTCAAATAAAGAATAATATATTTTCAAATTTAAATATTTAATAATAATTAAATAAGTAAATAGTAGTAGCATACTATTTACTTATTTAATTATTATTATTATTATTATTATTATTATTATTATTATTATTATTATTATTATTATTATTACGCACTACTACTACTACTAACTTTACTGCTATTATTTATTATTACCACTACTACTTCTACCAAGTATGCAGTATTGCTTGTTTATTTATTTATTTATTTATTATTATTATTATTATTATTATTATTATTATTATTATTACTATTATTATTATTATTATTATTATTATTATTATTATTATTATCACTATTACTTTTTTTTGGTTAATATTTTTTATTAATATTACTACTACTCCTATTACTATTTTTATTATATGCATTGTCACTATTACTATTTACTTATTATTATTATTATTATTATTATTATTATTATTATTATTATTATTATTACGCACTACTACTACTAATCTTACTGCTATTATTTATTATTATTATTATTATTATTATATTTTTAAACTCCGTTGTAGTCTAGTTGGTTAGGATACTCGGCTTTCACCCGAGAGACCCGAGTTTAAGTCCCGACAACATAAATAATTTATTCTTTGTCTTGAGCCGGGGGTCTATCGAAAATAGTCTTGCTACTTCTCCGGGTGTAGTGGTATGGACTGCGTACATCTTACCCTCCCCAGACCTCACTGTGTGGGAATACACTGGGTTTGTTATTGTTGTTGTTGTAATATTATTATTGTTATGACGTATAAAAACAAGAACAAGAAAATATAAATCAAGAAGAGTTAAGAGAATAAAGAGAGTAATTCTTATTTCTCTTGAGGGATGATTTACAATGAAGGAAGCCCTTCTATTTATAGGAGAAATTTACTCCTAGTTTCTGACTAAAAGATAAATACTTTAAATCCTGATAAATATCAACTAGATCTTGATAGATCTTACCTATATTCTTGATAGACATTCACTATAATGTAAATACATTCATAACACTCCCCCTTGAATGTCTAATTGATAGATAATGTGCCTCATTAAAACCTTACTAGAAAAAAAAATCCAGTGGGATAAAAAATCTAGTGAAGGAAAAAGAGTACACATTTCTTACAATATGCATATAGTATGCCTCATTAAAAACCTTACAAGGAAAACCCGATTGGACAAAACCTTGAAAGGCAAAAAGAGTCCAACGGGTATTTGCTCTCCCTAATGAGAACATCCTTGAACTTTTGCATCCCGATCTTGTGCACCATCTTCTTGAAAGTTGCAATTAGAGGAAACTTGGTGAATAAATTAGCTCCATTATCACTTAAACGAATCTGTTGAACGTTAATATCATCATTCTTTTGTAGCTCATGTATGTAGAAAAGCTTTGATGAACTGTGCTTCGTTCTATCTCCTTTTGCGAATCCTCCCTTAAGATGTGTTATGCATGCCACATTATCTCTATATAAAATTGTGGGTACATTATCACATTTCGAACCACATTTTTCTCGAATGAGATGTATTGTAAATCTCAACCATACACATTCTCGGCTAGCTTCATGAATAGCTATTATCTTATCATGGTTCAATGAAGTGACTAGATAGACTGCTTTGTATATCTCCAAGATATGACAGTGTCCCCACATGTGAACACATTGCATGTTTGAGACCGATATTTATGTGAGTCAAATAAGTACCCAACATCAGCATGACCAATAAGATCGGGACTACAATATTTAGAATAAAATAAACTCATGTATTTTATTCCATTTTGATATCTCCTCGTAGGAGCAAAAATATACCTTGCTTAACAAATTGACTGAAAAGGCTATATCATGCCATGTAGTATTTACAAGATATATTAGTGCACCACTTGCACTAAGATATGGTATTTCATAGCCAATCCAATTCAGTATATTTCTTATTTTAGCAAATAATCTATTGCTTTTGAAAACTCTCCAAGAGTTTCAATAATTTTCAAGCTATAAGCTTATACAATATAAGGATTATAAATAAGTTTCCCAGAAACTTTTATATGCTTCAAACATTTTGAATCCCTAAAAGTTTTCATGTAAATTTTGTCAAGTGACAATATTCAACATTTCATTTATGACATCTTCAAGTGTTTGGATTGCAAATCAAATAATTTTTATGCTTACCAAGATGCATCCTTTCATGTCACTTGATAAATGTTTCTACGTCAGCATGCTTAAATTAACGTAGAATTCAGATCCTCATACTCTTTCACAATATTGTGCCAATATTGTATTAAAGATATTAATGATATATCATTTCATATCAATTCACAATGCAACATAACATTTTGAGATCTCATCACTTTATTATTTTTAGGTACATGAACCTCTCATAAGGTTTCATGAAGTGTTATGTCGTAGGTTCTAAGAGCACACTGCCTTCTTATTATGATTATTTGCTCCTTATCCTTTTCAAGGATTATTTCATTTAGAACCGATTGATCTACTATGCTTCATGCATGCATAGATTTTGTCCTTTAGAGACACAAAATAGAGGCACCTGCAGCTTAAATATGAGATGCTTTAGGTATTTGACTTGAATTATCTTTTGAATGAGGATCTGATGATAATTCCTAACATATTTCTTGGCTGCTTATAATCTCCCCCATATGTTAGGAAAACTAACATACATCCTCCTTCTTCTTTGAGGAATCCATCTTTGTGCAGCATGGTATATTCATTAATCGTATACCGCACATTAATTATTAGATGGACAATGTGTGATTCCTGACTTAGAACCAACTTTGAGGGAAAATTAATCATAATTTATTAGTTTGATGCATACAAGTACTTTTGTATATAATATTTCAAACCAACACATGAAGCTTTTGTTCTTAATGGTTTAACTATTTATTGAAAGCATTCGATGATAAACCATGAGCATCAAGATAAATTGTCTTGATTGCACAATCTGAAAGTTATGCTCTTGACTCAATTTTATTGAGCAAACAACTTTATGAATGTCAAACTGCAGGTTGCCAATAAACACACATGTGACCATCTTATATTGATGCATCTTAATAGATCACATGACTGGTGAACGGACCCATATTCACCTTTTATACTTTTCAGATTTTAAGGAATCCAATTTCAATATTAGTTGGTCCAGCCAACTTATTATGAGAACAAGCAATATTAAAAGTAATGAAGAATTTTCTAATTCTTCAATATATGTTACATACTCAGTATGCACATCTTTGGGATATCGCAATCGTTCATATCAATTTATGAACTTTTATACTAGTAAACTCCAAATTTACCATGTACCTTTTTTCTTTAGTAAATTTCATATTTACTATTACATGAATAAATTTCAGATTTACTACTTCATAAGTAGATTTCAAAATAACTTTTCTCAATTATTCAGCCTCTTTCGGAGTTGAGTTGTGATACAATCACAATCAAGTGCACGTTTGCATTATTAAGCTTCTCATTCCCCAAGAATGGAATATAATTATGCCTTAAGCGTATCAAATTATAATAGCTACTACAAAAGCAAATTAAGGCATAAATATGATTTATTGTTACCACATTCAATTCAGGGAATGAAGCATATTTGATGGGACATATTTCACCAAATACTCATTATTTTGCTTTAGCCATCATAATATTATCAATATGGTGCATTAAGATTCAAACTCAACGTATTATCTATATAAAGACGTCTTATGCATAAATTCATGGGAATTGAACCCAACATATTATATTCCCTTTTAATAATATTGTTCTTGAGGAATAAATTTAGAATATAAATGGTTTCAAACCAATTATTTCTTTTTCCTCAAATCCAACAATAATTATATCGTTTAGTAGCAAAAGACAAATAACATAAGAAATTACAAACCTTGAAATTACCTTTAGATTAATAATCTCACCTTGTTTGACAGAGTCTCGTTCAGTAGCTACTACTACTAAATCTTTTTTTCAAATAAAGAATAATATATTTTTAAATTCAAATATTTTAAATTTCTTAATACATTATTATTACAACATTATTAAGTTATGTCTTAAAAATTACAACGTGGCTTTTTAATATCTTGCCACGTCGCTTCTTGTCTTGCTTTTAGTTTTGCTTTTATATATATACTAGATAAGTATTCCCATGCTATGCACGGGCCCATATTTTGAATTCAAAAATAGTTTTATTTGTGTTTAATTTTAGTTGCATCCATTATTTGAACACTAAATTGACATACATAAGCAAAAGATAATAGTACATAAGCAAATAAAGTTTTATCCTTTACAAAATAGCAAGCATAAAAAGTCATATTGAAATAAGAATAACAGTACATAAGCAAAAGAAAACAAAGTTAATTCAATGTCCAGAAACAACCAATTCAAGAGCGAGAATGGAAATTATTCTTTGGCCAATGCTAGATCAAATTTAAAACTTAAATTGAGAGCTTATACCTAGATTATCAACAATTAGGACAACTGATTCTGTAGATTATTTCTCAAAAAAAAAATTTCATCTTTTTCTATCCAATGTGATTATTTTTTGACAAATAATTCACATCTATTGCACTTTAAAATATATATATTTTCTCATCTCTACATAAAGAACCTATAACGAAAAAGTTGATGATGTAACATAATATTAGTTTTTAAGATATAGCTACTAAGGAATATTTAATAAACATTTGCATTTATATAATAAAAGTATAAAATCTGTAACAAAATACTAATCAATAGAATAAAGGTTGAGAGATTTCATAATGCAGTCCACTATAAAATCTTAATCAATAAAATAAAAATTGAGTGATTTTACAGTACAAAATTCGCAACAAAATACTCATCAATAGAATAAAGATTTGACAGATTTTATTTTCAAATCACACGTTATAGAAAAAATGTATATCGCATTCATACAAGTGTCATGGATATTCAATCTACATAGGATTAGATAATATTATTGTAGAATAAAGTGACTGATGAATAGTATAAATATAGACAATTCTTATTAATATGAACTTCAAGACATATAACTCAATCACTCACTTGAGCAGACAACATGAATAAATAGATACCAAACAATCACAACTTATTAGAATGAAAGACTTTCTAGTCAATGTTCCAAACGTACTCATGGCAACAACGTTCAACCTTGGTTGCTCTCTTATGTGTGATTTTTCATTATTGATATTAAATATAACTCATAGATCTTCAACCACAACAACACAAAATTTAAAATTTAAGATTCCAATAGATTTTTCATCATTGTTTGATCAGTATTTATCATAATACAATCTTCAGTTTGTGTTTTTCTTTATTTTTATCAATGAAAAAAATTCTTTAGTCACATGATTAAATGCCTCTCGTTTCTTGAAAAAGTAATTTAATTGATGAAATTTAGTAAGAGTTCAAAATTCTTTGGTCGACTCAGATTGACAGTTTATTATAGCAAAAACCTCAAGAAAGGCTTCTCAATTATCATTTATCTGATTTATAACTTATCTACTCAAAAACTTCAAAAAAGGAGAATCTCTATATCAAATTTATATAAGATAACAAGACCACCGCTTATATACTGACCATTTCCAGAGATAGGTGAATCGCCAACATTATCACTTTCCAGTTGATATACAAAATTGATCATGCTTCTGCACTGAAGATCCAAAAAGTGAAAATCATATATCTGTCTCTAACCATCATAAATCTGCTAGCTCTTACTTTAATTGAATGGAACCCCCGAGCAGAGAGGAAAAAAATTAAATTTAATATACATAAAGATAAAATTTTAAATTGCACAACATCATTTTTATATATTTTCACTGTAATCACTTCTCCACACCTAGTTCTATACAATTAATAAGAGGTTCAAAGGTCTTTTACTAAAAGAAATTTCATCGTTTTCAGATATTTGAGTATCTAAACTGCACTAATTAAGAAGTGTTTACTCATATATCTCAACTCCATCAAGCTACTTTGTGCCCCCAAAATAGGTTATGCATTTCACACACACACACACATATAAGTGTGTGTGTGTATATATATATATATATATAAAACACCCTTAGAAAAGTGATTTGAACTTTTTGTCCTTTATTAAAATACTCTCCTTTAGACAAAACTGTCTTTTCACTATTTTCTTCATTTATTTATTTAATTATTTTTATAATATTATCTAGGCTCCTAAAATATATGGGACTCCTAAAATATATGGAAGGAAAATCAATTAATATTTTCCTTTGTACTGATCAATTAGAAAAATACTCCTAAAATAGGATAGAAAAATACTCCTAAAATAGGACTCTAGAGAAAAAATCGATTTACTTATTGAAAAAATATGATTAATGTTCATCTAACTGATTTGGTTGCATGCCTAGTTTGACGGATGCTTAATTTTTTAGCCCTCAACTTCACTGTTTTTGTCAACATAATGGAATTCAACGTGTGTGTGCATATATATCTTCTTTGTTTTCATTCAAGTCATTCTTTAGGGTAAAAATTTTCGCTCAAACAAGAATTATTTTCATGAAAACTAAAGCTTTGTGATCACTATTGTATTATTTTGTTGTAGTTTATAGGTCGTAGATGAATTTACAGGTGGTAGATGAATGTCAATCGATTTTGAGGAAATTTTTATGTAAAGGTTAAATTTAATTATATTGTTTTGATGTCTCTATTATCGTATTGCTTTATTCCAGTTTACAGGTGGTAGATGAATGTCGACCGATTTTTTTTTTTTGTAAAGATTAGGTTTAATTAAATAAATTCTCCAAAAGATATTGAATTTAATTATTGTGTTCATCTTTATTATTTAAACTAATATCCTATTTAGTGTAACATTTAAACTCAATAAAGTGAGATACACGCGCGAGGTGCGTACACCTAAACTAGTGTATATATATATATATATATATATATATAAGGATGCCATGTTTTGCCGTGTTAGTATCAAGGCATTTGATCAAGTGTAGTAAATTGTTTTTGCTGTATTACCAACAAGCTAACTGTAATAAAAAATTGCATCAAAATCCAACATGTTAGATTTGTGCGCAGCACGGGGTCATTGTTTATAAACATATCTTTGATGCTGCTTATGTCAAACGCTTTTCACGAGTTGGAGACTAATTGTTATTTTTAAACTATTTTTACAACTGATACAATCTTATCAGTCTATACAAAACGAAAATCATTCACCCCGCCACATTTATTTGAATATTTAAAATTTATTTTTAATTTTAATTTTAGTTAAGTTAGTAATATAATAACTAAGTTATTTTTATGAAAACTTCAACAAAATAAATAGGCGCAAGAATTAGACCCTAAAACCTTAAAAAGAAAAAAAAAATAATTTTCCCACCAATCTATTTATGTAAGTTAGAGAAAACGCTTGAACGACTATTGATAGAGTGTTTCAAAATTCAAAGTATTTCTAGAGACATCAATAGAGGAACCAAACGGGTAAGAAAACACAAAAATGAGAGTGAATTTCCTAAATAGTCACCCAAGTTTTGTATATTTCCTTCAAATATCACTTATGTTTTATTTAGGACCACAATTTTACTTAACTATTACTCTTATTCTCAAAAAATAGTAAACACCTCAAAAACCTTCTTTCTCTCTTAGTTGACATGTCATATCATTAATTTTTTTTTTTTAAAAAAATACTAAACTTATAGCTCATCAAACTCATTTAATAAAAAATACAATTATATATTTTTTTTAAAATTAATTTAGTTTATTATATAGAAAATTTTATACTTAGAAAAACTTTACTGATACCAAAACTTGACATATATTTTTTCAAGAGTTATTTTTCTGAATGATCACTCATATTTTTGAATTACCAACAAAAATTACTTTAGATTTTTTTTAGAGATAATAATATGACGCAACTATCACTATTGATTTAAAAAAACAACTAAATATCATACGTCTCTTTCTGTTCTAATTAGCAGGCCATGTAAATCATTTTTTAATAATATACGTATTTAACTCATTAAACTTATTTAGTCAAAATTTTATTCTTATTCTTTTCGTTAGAAAAATCTATTAATTTATTAAGAAGGAATTTGCATGCTTAGAAATCTTTTACCATTACTTAAAATTTTTGTTTTTCTAAAGTTATTTTCTTGAATTGTTATTCATGTTTTTGGAATTACTCAAAAAATCACTAAATACCTTAAAAGTCTCGTCCTCTTCTAATTAGCATGAGTAAACCATCATTTTTAAACAAATAATAAACATATTAACTTAGTAAACTCATTCAATCAAAATTATAATCTTATTTTTCTTAAAAAGGTACATTAATTTATTAATAAGAAATTCTCATTCATAGGTATTTATATTTTTTTAGATCTATTTTTCTAGATAATCATTCAGGTTTTTTATATAATTTCATAAAAAAATCAATTGTTTTCTAAAAAAATAACACCACTAAATTAAATAAGTTATCTAGAGATTTTAATTTGCATGTAAAATAATATGGTAAAGATGCATGACAAAGAATTTCCAAGCAAGAAAATTAAATTAATGCATTTTTTTGGGAAAAAAATAAAGTTATAATTTTGGTTAAATGAGTTTGATGAATTAAATAATTTATTATTTTAAAAAATGTGATTTTAATGACATTGTATGCCAACTAAAAGAAGAGAGTACTTTTGAGGTGTTTAGTATTTTTTTAGGAAATTTGAGGAAAATCCCCAAATTATAGGATAGCTAATTGGTAAATGTCAATAATATTGATCAAAATTACATTATTGCCCTTGGCAAAATTAAGCAAGATAATCTTTTTTTTTGAAATGACAAATATACCCTTGATCGTCCCACTCTTCACTTTCTATATAATAAATATATTGATTCTTGTACATACATACATACATACATACATACCGTCTTTTAAAAAGGATAAATAGATTTTATATTGAATTTAATTTTCGATTTTCATTTTAGAAAAATGTAATTAAAGGACTCTTCTTTTTAAAGATTTTTATGATATTTTCAACCTTAGAGCATATATTAACTCATATTTCCTTTTTGACCGTTTCAATTGTAATTACAACTCATTTAATAATCTTTTTAGTTGATGAAATCGTAAAGCTATACGATTCGTCAGAAAAGGGCATAATAGTTACTTTTTTCTATATAACAGGATTATTAGTTTTTTTTTCTATATAACAGGATTATTAGTTACTCGTTGAATTTCTTCGAAACATTTTTCACTAAACGATTTATATGAATCATTAATTTTCCTTTCATGGAGCTTCTCTCTCTCTCTATATAGAGAGACCCCTCCACCTTCACCTCCATCTCCATCTCCACACCTCCCACCCTTACCTCCACTTTCACCTCCACACTCTCCCTATTTTTTTTTCATTTAAAATTTATGAATGATTATATATGTATTATCTAATTACTTCATTATATAGAAATTAGAATAAATAAGCTTTATTATGTCAAATAAATAAAATATAAATTAAAAGAATATTCTGAAATAATCTAATATGTTATATGTGGTTATAATTTAAAATTCAAGTTAAATACTTTTACATCGATCTATTAAACTATAATTTTTTAATATATTTTATTTTACTTTTTTTACTTAGATTAAAAAAGTTTATTAACCCATCCTAAGAGTCAAAAGAATTTCCAGAATGCATGTAATATTCTTGAATATGAATTAAGTAAAATCATAAATTTTTATGCGAAAAATAATATTAATGTGTAACTGTGAACATAATATTTAATTATATTATAGGCTACAATATTAAAAATTTATGATGATTTAACACTTTATGTTTTTTAATTAAAACATTACCAACAAAAGAAACTATCATTATAAAATTTAAGTTGTTGCTTGTGTTTTAGTCATCACGATCTTTTTTTTTTTTTTTTTTTACTTTATCTATTGGAAATTTAAATAAAAATATAATATTATCTATAAGATTACCTTTCTTATCATCAAAATATTCTCATCTCAAATTCAAATAGAATAGATAAACCATCACAACTTAAATTTTATCTAATATTGAATAATTGATGTGAATTTCAAACTTGAACTCATAATAATTAAATTTTATAATTCACTATAACTTCTAATATCATATTAAATAATTAATTCTTCATAAAAAATTAGAAACACATAAATTAATATGAGCATTTATTTTTTTAAAATAAATAATATCAAAATAATAACAAAAGTTATCATCTAAAAGGAATCAACTTAACTTCTCAGTTAAAGATGGTTTTATTTTTCATTTACGTAATTGAATATATTTTCTTCAGAATCAAACGAACAGAAAAATATTACTTACTTGTATTAAAACTTGATATAGTGAAACAAATTAATCTGTAATAACACTATCAATCATCTGTATATAAAAAATAAAAATGTTAAATTTCTAAAAAAATTCATGAATAAAATTAAGAATCAATAATAAAGAACGAGAATGAAAGCTTAATATTATATAGAAGTGTAGCAGTATTTATAGAAAGGTTAAGAAGTTAGAAATATATTCCAACTCAAAGTTCATTCGAATTCAAATTTCATAAGAAGATTAGTACACTAACTAGGATATTGATTTGGATAAATATAAATATAAAAATAAAAAAAGGATCAAAAACTTTTAGTTGCTAAACAATTATTATTATTATTATTATTATTATTATTATTATTATTATTATTATTATTTTACTATCTCTACTAACACCATGTAGTAGTATTATTACTTTAACTATTATTTGTCTATAGATTATTATTAATTAGTTAGAGTCCTAACTTCAAATTCTAATAATATTTTAGATTGATTAAGGTGATTTTTAATTTTCAAATTATTTAGACGTTACCTTTTTATTTTAATCATAATCGTATAATTAAAATCAGGGTAGGCTAAAAATCTTAATTGCTATTGCTAATTTTATTTATTAAATAATATGTATTCAAATATACTTATGTAACATTTAAAAGAAATAAATTTGTGCAATAGTTAGAGTTCATTTAGAACTCTTCAATCTTAAGCTCCTAATTTTTAGTTAATGATAGTTCTTCTTTTTTTAAAATTAATTAATTAATCTTTTCTTATCTTTAGGATTTTCAAATAAAATTCATATTTATTCTATAATCTATTAAGTTTAATTAATTGTTATAAATGTTATATTATTAGTGGCACGATTACTTTATCCGTACAATTTAATACTACTGCTACTATTACTATTTTTCTGTTAATTATTATTATTGATATTATTATAATTAATATTTTTAATTTTTATTTAAAATTCAAATAAGTCACGTATATTATTACGGCCACTACTACATCTATTTATTAATATTATTATTTTTCATTTAATATTTAAATTAAATGGTTTTAAAAATATTTTATAATATCTAAAAGAGATAGCTTTATGAAATAATAAGGGTTCGTCAAGATTTTAAAATAAGAGATTATATAGATTATAATATCTGGTAGGATAAACTTAACTTAACTCCAAAAGAGTTCTAAATAAACTATACCACATGTTTTTTAGTTATTATCTCTATTTTTAATAAATTAATAAAGTTATCTTTTTTATATTTCAAAGCTTATTTTTTTAATAATATTTGTTATATTTTTTTAAATTTAAATTGAAAATTTCAAAAAGTTATTAAATAGCTAACTAAAATCTGCATACTGAAAAAGTATTTTCAAATTCAATTTTGAATATGATCTTTATCTTTTTTTCAATTCAAAAAGTTATATATTTCATTTTAAATTCAAAGTTTTATTTTATCAATTCAATATTTGAGTTATGATTCAAAATAGTATTTCCAACATAATCTCTATCATTTATCTTTATATAAATTCAAAACACCATTCATGAAGGGACAAAATAAAAAGGCTAAAATTATTTATTTAGAAATGAATGAAGTACTACTACTACTGTTACTATTTTATAAAATTATTATTATTATTATTATTATTATTATTATTATTATTATTATTATTATTATTATTATATAACCACACTATTACTATTGTTATACACGTTTTGAGTAAGCATTATCACTAAATACTATTATCTATTATTATTGTTATTAAATCAAATATATTCAAATCTATTTTATTATATATAAAGGAAGAAATTTATGAAATAGTAAGAGTTTATTTAGGACTCTTCAATCATAAGTTTTATTTTTAAGCTAAATTTTTTTTTTCTTTTTAAAAGGATAATGCATTTTCAAAATAAAAAATTTAATACTTTTAAATTCAATTTTTTTATTACAAAACTATTAAGTTTTGTCCTAAATATTGCCACGTGGATTTTTAATATCTTGCCTCGTGGCTTATTTCTAACTTTTAGTTTTGCTTTATATATATATATATATATATATATATATATATAATGTTAACTGTTTTAATTGTTATTATTATTATTATAATTACTATCACAACTACTACACTACTACGTACTACGTACTACACTACTATGTATGTACTGCTACTTCTACTCTTACTATTTATTATTATTATTATTATTATTATTATTATTATTATTATTATTATTATCTATGTTAATATTTATCTTGTATTTAATATTTACATGTATTTTAAATAACATTTGAAAATGATAAGTTTATGAAATAGTAAGAGTTCATTAGAACTCTTCAGTTTTAGGTTCCTAGTTTAAATAAATGAACTTCTTTCTTCTTCTAAAACCTTAATATTATCTAATTTAAATGTTTAACATCCTTTAATTCAAAAATTTTATTACAATACTATCAAGCTTTATCCTAAAAATTACCACGTGACTTTCTACTCTTCTGTCACTTGACTTCTTCAGATGCTTTTAGTTTTGCTTTTATATGTATATATATAGATTTTATTGTATCACGTAGTTCATTCTCATCATTGCCTAACGGCGAAAATTCTCTTTTATGCAACGATTGATTTGGCGGGATCGTGTCATTACCTTATATTTCGTTTTGAGAAAAAACATAAAGTGAAAAGTTAGATTTTAATTTACGTTATAAAAGGAAACAATGACTAATTTTGTTATAGTTGAATAGGATTCTACTTTTAGTACTTTCTTTTCATCTAAATTTTAATTATATAAATTTTGTAACTCTTTAATTTATCTAATGATAAAAAATATTGTGTACATAAACAATTCATAAATTTAAACTTTCTTAAAGTGTGTATTAGGCCGACAATAAACAATACTTTACCACAAAAATATCACATACGTACTATCCACAAAAGTCAATCAATAATTTAATCTTTCTCTGCATGCGATATTAAATTAATCATCAACTACCCCTTTTCTAAACCCACACCTACCATATATTATCTTCAAAAAAATTATTATATATAGACATGTCATAACGTTAAATAATTACTCCCTCAAATTCTTATCCTTTTTCCCTTTTTGATGGCCACGTGGGCCTATTATTTTATTAAGAAGAAAGGTTTCAATGGCTCTACTTTGATTTTAGTTTTGTGCATATTTTTACTCCCTCAATTTCATAATTAGCTTCATTTTAATTGGCATAATATTAAATATTTTATTTTATTTATCTATTTTAATAATTTAAGAGAGTTTTATTGTTGTTTTTATACTATTTAGGTACATAAAATAACACTTGTCAAATTATGAATTTTAAATCATCATTAATAGATTAGTTTAATAAATATTTTTGTAATTAAAACTTCTTAAGGAATGTGTTAGATCAACACAGACCAAGTAATATGAAATAGAGAAAGTATTTATAGAAGAATAAGGAATAACATAATAATTTGATTGGACCAGCGTAGTGGGAGTGTCGTAAAAAATTATGAAATTTGAAAATAGTAGTATTTGTTTTTAAAGTGAATATTAGGTTTCAAGCATTTAACTTTTAATTTTAAAATATATGATTTATTTTAGGATTGATGATGAGTCAAATTGACAAATAAAAGTAAACGAAAAGAGTACATAATAGAAAAGTGTAATAAAGATAAGCATAGGTGGTATTAACAATAATTAAAAGGCCTTTTCAACTATTTATCACTATAAATCACAATAATTAAAGAAGTCATTGGTGCTTTCTAATTTTAAAATTAAGGGACATTTAATTTCAGGAAACACAGCCTATTTTCTAATATATACTCTCTCAATTTATTTTTATTTATCTATTTTAATTTTTACATGGCCCTTAAGAAATAATGATTGATATAAATATTTGATCATAATACCTAGTATATTAATTGAGATGTATCATCTTAGATTTTGAAAAATGATTTGCGGTATAATTAATTAGTATTGAGGATAAAATAGAAAATAATAATTATCTTTTTTGGATATGTACTGAAAAAGAAAAGCAATAGTAAAAATATATTTTAAAATACTAAACAAATAAAAGACAACCAAGGTAATTTGACTCATCTTTAGTTAAAAACCCCTTCATCCAACAATACTTATCTACTTTGACTTGACACACAAATTAAGAAATCATAAATAATAGAGGAAATTTACTATATCACCTTAGAATATAATTAATTTATTGCTTCAAAAATGCATTGGATAATGAATAGGATTTAATATTAAGAGTTAAATGCACAAAAATACATAAATTGCATTGGTTTTTTAAATTGGATAAATATTGTTGGACATCTATTTTTAGTATAGTAGACAAGATTTGTTGGACGGGAAGAGTACTTCTCTCTCTTACACCATATTAATATTTCTCCATATTTATGATCGACTAATGATAAAAACAAATACAAATAACTAATTATGTCTTGATTTTCTAAAATAACAAGTATTTCCTCTATTTCAAAATAGTTATCACATTTTAATAGTAATTTAAAAATAGATATATAAAATAATAAGTATTTTATCAAAAAAATTATGAGACGTGATCCGGAAGGGATGGATGTTAATTAGTCATTGAATCTCTTTGGAAGAAAAAATATTCTACATACAAATGGATCTATTATATTGAACTCATCATCAACCTACCATCTTAACTCTAATAATTTAATTGTATATATAGATGTGCTATTTCTCTTCATTATTGGACACAAATCATTCCTAAGTGAAAAATAACGATTATGAAGATACTCATGATGTTAGTGGTGGCTACAACAACGTTTTGCAGACACCACCAAGTGATCATGGCGAAAGAGGTCACCATGATGACGGTCGATGAGGAAAACGAGGCAGCGGCCTGCTCGGCTAGTGACCAACAAAAGGCGAAGAAATGCATGTTCAGTACAACTTCGATTGATGAATGTTGCCCGACATTCAAGAGCATACTCGGTATTAGTTGCTCTTGCTATAAGTACGCTGAGGATTTGGACAATCAAGTCTTGATCACTCTTGAAGCTTATTGTGATGTCAGTAGTCCTTGTAAGGGAGTGCCAGTAAGTTGTTATTTTTATCTACCGTTGCAACACTTGTTAAGAAAATTATGTATTATCTTACATATTTCTCTTTATTAAATTCTAATTAAAATTATTTTTCAAATCAGTAAAGTAGTTCTTTCATTTATGACTACAACCACCTCCCCCAAAATCGCCTCCTCCTCCCCCAGCAAACACCTGCCCGGTTAGTGACCAAGATAAGTTGAAGAAATGCATGTTTGAGAAAACTTCAATTGACAAATGTTGCCCGACATTCAAGAGTATACTCATGACTAGTTGCCCTTGCTATAAGTATGCTGAGGATTTGGACAATCAAGTCTTGATCACTCTTGAAGCTTATTGTGATGTCAGTAACCCTTGCCAGTAAGTTATCATTTTTATCTACCATTAAGATTTTGCAACACTAATTAAGAAAATTACTATCTTATGTATCTCTCTTTATGAAATTCTAGTTAAATTATTTTTTAAATTAATGAAGCAGTTCTTTCATTTATGAATGCAGAGCCCACCCCCTCCTCCCTCAAAATCGCCTCCTCCCGCCCCGGAAGAAGCCTGCGCGGCTAGTAACCAAGATAAGTTGAAGAAATGCATGCTACAGACAATTGTAACTGACGAATGTTGCCCGACATTCAAGAGCATACTCATGCATAGTTGCCCTTGCTACAAGTATGCTGAGAAATTTGACAATCAAGCCTTCATCACTCTCAGAGCTTATTGTGATGTCGGAAACCCTTGCAAGAGTGCGCAAGTAAGTCACTATTATTACCTATCGTTCAAAATTTTGATTCACTCGTTAAAAAAATTACTATCTTATGTATTTCTCTTTACGAAATTCTAATTAAATTATTTTTTCGAATTAGTGAAGTAGTTCTTTCATTTATGAATACAGAGCCCTACCCCCTCCTCCCCCAAAATTGCCTCCTCCCACCCCGGCAACGACTTGCCCGGCTAGTAACCAAGATAAGTTGAAGAAATGCATGCTCCAGACAATTGTAACCGACGAATGTTGCCTGACATTTAAGACCATACTAATGCATAGTTGCCCCTGCTATAAGTATGCTGAGAAATTTGATGACAGAACCTTATCACTCTCAAAGCTTATTGCGATGTTGGAAACCCTTGCAAGAGTGCGCAAGTAAGTTACTATTTTTATTTATCGTTCAAAATTTTGACTCACTCGTTAGAAAAAAGTACTACTCTTTTAATAGCAGTAGTAGTTCTTTCATTTATGAATACATTTCTAATGTAGTATTTTGTTAATTAATTTCAGGTAATTAAGCTATCCAATGACGAGTAAAGATGAAGTGATTAACGCTAATTAACTCCAGATCTTGTATTAGACTAGTTAATAAATTATGTTTTATTATTTCCGTCTTGTAGGACTTTTTAATTTCTAGGGTATACTTGTAATGTTGTGTATCCGCAATATTGTTAGTACAAATAAAAAATATATTTTGTTGACTTGAGTGGCTAAAAGTTTAAATAATTTAAATTGTTCTAACGTGCTTAAACTATCATTGAACTACTAAATATAGGTCAACGAAATTACATTATATATATATATTATTTTTGGGAGAAAGATATATTTTGATCTATATAACTTCGCTATTACATTAGACTAAGGACAATGAAGGAGGGAGTACCGAGTATAATTTTACACCATATTAACACATCCGCTTTAACTCTGTTTTATTCTCTCATTACTTGTTTTCTTGTTTCATTTGCCTGCTTTTATTAACGAATTATTTGTTATTAAATTATCTTTCTAATATCTATTATTACCTGTTTATTACATCTGTAACTTGTTATTGGTCTAATAGAATTTTAAAGAAAGAATATATAAAGTTATATAACATCTTAATACAATAAATTAAATGCAGTTAAATATTAAATTATTTGGACTTTCTCCAAACTCAAGAGAAGAAGTCTGGACAGAACTACAAGAAGTAGATAATAGATTCAGAGAAGTCCGAACCCAAATATTTTACATTACAGATGAACTAAGGGTAGACAAGATTTTAAGACAAAAATATCCTTTTTATTTAGCTTAATGAATAGACCTTGTGCAAATTCTAAGGTTTACAGAGAAATTAGAGAAAAGTTAAACAGTTTATACTTTGTAATAACCCTCCCGGTCGTTTATGAAATTTTCTCGTCTTTCTTATTTTTACTCTTTCCGTAGTCTGTATACATGAATTTTGACTCACGGGAGGAGTAGCATCAATTCTTGACGTGTTCGGGGTTATTGAAGTCATTAGTTGAATTATTGAGTTTTAATAAAGTTAAACCCAATCGTGATCAATCTTTGATCAAAACGACCTCGAGTTAGCGTCGTAGTAATTTCAATATGTTTGGAATATACTTTTTAGTCAATGTACATATTTGACTTATTCTCTTGAGGTCCCGAATCATATTCGAGGATCTACTGGGTATTCTAGATATTATTTTAGTTGGCAATTAATGGGCTAAATTGGTATTTTCTTAATTCTTGAGACTTGTTTATAAGAATTGATTTAAGTGGGAAGGGTTAACATGTTATAAACAAAAAATATATTAGCAAAAATCGTCAAATAGGAGCGGTTGAACACATAAGTTGCAAGTTTCATATCATACCATGAAGGAAAAAAAAAGGGGTTTCTCGGCAAAACACCATATTCAAGGTTAGCGTACAAATTTTCTTGATTTCTGTGGAGTCATCCCAGTGGATATCACTTCTTGTCCATAGTGATTTTCACTTTATCATTCATATTAGCACCAATTAGTTGAATGGGAGTAGCAAGTATATGTGTGTACGGTTTTTTCTAAGGTTAGGTTAGTTAATATAATAACTTTATCACTTTTTAATAACCATGCAGTGATTGCTCATAAGAGTGGTGTGTGTGTTACCCTAATAAATTATGCCTACATAATTAGTTTGCCTTTGGACGATTCTCCAAAAGAAGCATTGCAGAAATTTCATTATTATTAAAAGACTTGTGTTCGGGAGGAGTAAAAGAAAGATCTTTGAAAATTTAAGGGTGTCAAACAGGCCGGTTAAAACCGGTCCGAACCGGCCCGGTTTGACCCAGTCCGTTAAGCCCATGGGCTTTAGGGGTCCGGGTCCCGGTCCGGTTGGGTTTTTTATTTGGGCCCGGTTAACCCGGCCCGGACCCAACCCAATTTGGGCCCACTGGTTAACCGGCCTGGTTAAGGTTTTTTTTTTCTTTTTTTTTTTTTTGAAAATTCAAAATTTCACAAACTGAAATTAAAAACTTAGTTTTAATACATTATTAATTTACTATCTAGTATTATTAATTTATTATATTAAGTAGCATATGTTTTATACTTTTATTTAAAGTACTGTATATATTGAATGGTATATATATATATGTGTGTGTGTGTGTGTATCTCCTAAATCTAAAGTAGTATAAATTTAACGTATACATGTGTATATGTTTTATAAATTAGTATATAACTATATATATATATATATATATTGTGGTGTGTGTGTATATATATATAT
>NC_061111.1:44541746-44541964 GCF_002878395.1 Capsicum annuum
TATATTGTAGTATATGTTTTATTTAAAGTAATATATATATTGAATGGTATATATGTATGTATGTGTGTGTGTGTGTGCATATATCTACTAAAGTAGTGTATATTTAACGTATAGATGTGTGTATGTTTTATAAATTAGTATATAACTATACACACACACACACACACACATATATATATATATATTGTAGTGTATGTTTTATTTAGAGTAGTGAATAT
>NC_061111.1:44544964-44590946 GCF_002878395.1 Capsicum annuum
TATACGTTAAATATATACTACTTTAGAAGATATATACACATATATCTTCTAAAGTAGTATATATTTAACGTATACATGTGTATATGTTTTATAAATTAGTATATAAATATATATATATATATATATTATACTATTATAGTATATGTTTTATTTAAAGTAGTACGTATAGTCATATATAATTATATATTGAATGGTACGTATATATGTGTAATTGTTTATATATTTTTTTAAAAATATATATTATATATTGGAGTGTATATAGTGTATATTGGATTATTTATTTATTTTTTAAATGGGTTTGGCCGGTTTTTAATCGGGTTTGACCGGGTTTTGGTGGGTTTGATCGGGTTGGGTTAAGTGGGCCGGGTTAGGGTGGGTTTTAATTTTGTTACTGTTTAGCCCGGCTCGGCTAGCTTCAAAACCGGCCCTTAACCGGCCCTCAACCCGGTTAAAATGGAAGGGCCGGTTCCGGGTTGGCCCGGCCCGGCCCAACCGGGCTAGCGTCAAAATCGGCCCTTAACCGGCCCTCAACCCGGTTAAAATGGAAGGACCGGTTCCGGGTTGGCCCGGCCCGGCCCGGTTGACACCCATATTTGAAATTTATAGCTAATGTGGTAATTATGATCAAATATGGTAAAATTTAATGTTAATATAAGTTTCCAATATAATTGGAAAGCTACCGGCATTTTCTTTATGCCTTGGCAGCATGAGCTTCCAATCTAATTGGAATGCTACAGGCTATTGTTTTATGCCTCGAGTGTTGGATTAGATTAGGCTTCGTAGCTTAGGAACTCTTAATTTGGAGGTCGAATAAGGACCTACTTTACTTCAAGTTTAGCATAACATTTCATATTCTTATGAGGATTATATATTTGGACAGATTTTGATCAATTGAAAGCTTTACGGAAGGGCAAAAACCTGACAAATTAGCTTGCGTTCGAAGGTTTCGGTTGAGGTAGGTTACGGTTTAATTGGAGTTGACTCAACTTAATTGTGTATATGCCTCTAAATTGGATACTTGTTGATTGGTATTTAGACATATTTGAAAAGTTGATGTTTGGATTGTTGATTCGTGTATAAATATTTATTGAAAATTGACTTGATGGAATTGTCTTATGACTTTAAGTGTACTTGTAAACTTGGTACATTGTGTGGTATGCTGTGAGGTTGTGTAAATTGATATTGATAATACTTGTTTATGTTTATGTTGGATCGGGTACCACGCCGGTACATTTATATTTATGTTGGATTGGGTACCACGCCGGTACGTTTATATTTATGTTGGATCGGGTACCACGCCAGTAAAGTACATGAACATAGATTGTTCCCTGCAGGTCATGACTATTTGGGCAAAAATAAGTTCCATAGCATGTGTGTACATATTTGTGTTATTTCTGTGGATGTTTTCAGTATGGTTGATACCGTTGATGGTTATGTGGCTTGTTTGTGAGCCCTGTTTGATCCGTTGTTGCTGTATTGTTGATTCATTGAATATTTGTTGTGTGACGATGTCTGTCTTATTATTTGATTTATGTTGTGTACTTGCTATTAAATTGAGTTGGCCTATGATACCTACCAGTACATAGTGGTTTGTACTGATACTACCCTATACTCTTTTTTTATTGAGTGCAGAAAGTGTTCTATGCTCAGACATGATCTTACCTCTAGAGTTTGATAGCAGATCTTGATCCAAGGGTGAGCACTCCGTCTCCAGGCTACCATGGGTCATCTTATTTGTTCTTGTCCATCTTTCAGGCAATGAAACATTCTTTATTTACTTTATTTTTGGATATCACTTTAGATATGATCTCTGTTAGTAGGTCTTGTACGATGACTTTTGGGTCTTGAGAATTTTAGTAAGTAGTTTGTTTGAATTTCCACATTAATAATAATTAGTCCTGGGTATTTGTTATTATGTTGATTTTATAATAATATCATCTTATTATTAACTAAGTGAATGGGTAATAGTTCGGTTTAGATGGTTCTATCACAGGAAGATTAGTGTGGGTTCCACTCATGGCCATTTGGGTCGTGACATACTTAGAATATAAAAGACTAAATAGTACAAAAGAAGATCCGAGAAGACTAGATAATCTAATCACCATAATATCTGGCCTAGAGTGCGAATTAATAAAGCACCTTAAGTCTAGAAACAATATCTAATGAAAAGACATCCTTTTGCTAACAATTTATGACGAAGATATTGGTATTTAAATGAAGAAATAAAGAGCCGGGTAGACAAAGTAGAACTAGAAATAGTTTTGAGTAACTATTTGAAATTATTAGCAACTCTAGAAACATCACAAGCGAAATAATATGAGAATTACATGGAATTTGAAGCGACATAACATATTACAATAGAAGAATAAGTTATCTAAAGGGACGGTGTAACATAGTAAATATTCCTTTAGGATAAAAATAAGTAAAAGTATATGAAAACGCATCCGTTTACTAGACAAGTTCAAGGACCATACAATTACTTATATAAAAACTTAAAACATTTTAATAGAATTCTAAAAAAGGAACAAGATTTAATAGAAGAAATAAGAGTAGTAGAATCAATAGATTTGCCAGAAGCTATTATATTTTCAGACCGCGAAGAACTTTTGGGCTGTATAGACCACTTATTCCTACTAAAAAGTAAATTAGAACAGATTGGTTATTGTATAGATTATTGAAACATTAGAATAAAATCAATCAGAGAAGAATGCAATAGAGGGACTTTTTGGCTAGCGTAAGAACATTACAATAGATTCCTTCAAAAAAAAAATTAAAATATCTAGATTTGTAATTAAAAGCAGAAAAGAGACATAGACGAATAAAAGATGATTCATTAATTAAATGTAATTTTGATAACAGAGAACATATTTTGCATGGAGAAGATTCTCAACTAAATACTATTACAGACTTTATAATAAATCTAGCAGAGAAAGTTCAATAGGAAAATA
The DNA here is from genome assembly GCF_002878395.1 of Capsicum annuum. Classification (NCBI taxonomy): domain Eukaryota; kingdom Viridiplantae; phylum Streptophyta; class Magnoliopsida; order Solanales; family Solanaceae; genus Capsicum; species Capsicum annuum. The sequence continues at coordinate 44,547,913 of NC_061111.1, forward strand.
CTAAAATATTGAAAACCCTGGAGATATTAGAAGACCTGCAAAACAAACAAAAGAAATTGTTAGGTAAAATAGAATTAAATTTTAATTTTTTAAAAAATCAACAAGCAGAATTAGATAAAAAATTCAAAGATTTAATTAATAAAGACAAAGATAACATAGAAGATTCGGAAATAAAGCTAGCACTACAAGAGGTACGAAAAGAAATTAACCAAATAAAAAATATAATACTCTTATGAGTGATATACTACAAGATAAACTTTATCTAACAATATTACAAAAGGCAACACAGATTCAACCAAACCCCGAAGGATTATCAGATCATCAACCTTAGGGAAAAGCAGACTCTCTAATCATAAAGCAGAATAATATTATAATTTTATTACTATTAGAACTTAATAAAAATATAGAAAGAGAAAAACTAAAAGACAGTCAAGATAAAAATATAGAAAAATTAATAGAACAACTAAAAACAGATTAAAATAACTCCCCAAAAGGACAAAGAAGAAGCTATAAAAACCAAATCAAAACATGGACTTTTTTTCAACATCCACGAACAGACAAGAAAGACCAAGACCAAGCTTCACCCAAGAAAGACTAACAACCAACATGTTATCCAGAATCATAAATAGACCAAAAATGATTTCAAGACAACAACTAGAAGAGATAGTAGACGTGGACAAAGACATACAACTTTTTCAACAAAACAAATTAAAACGATTAACTGCTAAGACAATATACAATGAAGGAATGTTTTCAATGGTACAATTATATAAACATTATAGGGAAGAGCAATTATGCGTAATTGAAAATGATAGTGCTCGTGTAAATTTAATAAGTTCAGAATTTTTAAGACAGATTGCCAAGTCAAACATGAGTCTCATGCATATGGGACTTATAGTAGTAGGTTTAAAAGGCCTAACTAGAAAAAATCTAGGAACAAAGACATTAGTTACAATATATGATAATAGATGGTCAGACTCGAAAAGATCCATAATAGGAATAACAGAAGAGACATGTTGACAAATTGATGATTTTTTTATTGTAGTCCAGATTATATGATAAATACTTCAGAATTTGAAAAATATATAAAGATAGACATTCAGACTAAAGTATATGAAGAAATGAATAATGAAAATAATTTATTAATATGTGTTGGATTTATAGAAAAACTTGCCACCAATAGTAGTATAAAATTCAATTTAAAGATAGATGACGTAGTAAGTTAAATGAAAAATAAAGGTATTAAATTAATGAAGCATTTAAAGATAAATTCAGAAGAATATGCAGGATTAGAATGAAATTTAGAAAATTTCAGTAAGAAAGAAATATCAAAACCCATAGATCATTTAATATATACTAATGAAAAATAAGACACCTCAGTGAGATTTACAGATTATACATATACAAATGAAAGAGAGACAGATGAAGAGGCTGAGACAAGTGAGTATAATGAATACATGAATATAGAAATAATGGAAGAAGATGATTTTAAAGTAAATAAGGCTATAATGAAAGAAGAAGCCCTATACGAAATAAATAGCAATAGCGTTTTTAAAAGCACAGGCTGTAAATTAGAAAACTTAAAACTTGTGGAAATGAAAGAAGATTTTATAAAATATAATTTAAGAACAGATAATTATGCTTATACACATAAAAAAGAACAAAAAGGTGAAGACTCAGAATCGATCTATAGTATAGACGAAAGTATAAAAGAATTTATGGAAAGTGCAGCAAGTACCGCAAGCCCTTTCCAGAGAACAACCGGAATGCAAAGAGTACCAGTAACAATAGAAAATTTACCAAGATATAGAGTATTTAGAACAAACCCAGACACTCAAGCAGAACAAGACATAAAACCTAGAGGGAAAAGAATGCCAATAGAAGAAACCATTAGATTACAAGAAGGTGGTAATAAAGGAAAAATTTTAAACTTACCAGCTCATGACCCTCAGGCATGGAATAATGTAATAGGCATATGGAAGAATGTAGTTGTTGCAGACTACATACAACATATATAGGGTAATCAAGAACCTGATGCATAAATTATGTATAGATAGTTAGAAATATTTCAGGAGAAAGTACTAAAGCACTATGGGAAGCATATAAGACATTATTCCCACAAGATTTACAGGAATTAATAAAATTAGGTTCAAACCCATACAATTTTATAAACAAAGTACATGCTCTATTAACAGGCTAAGATCCCAATAGTGGATTAGTAGTATTGCAGCAAAAAGCAATAATAAGTTTAGAACAACTAAGTTTTAATAATTGGTCAAGGATTAAAGAATTTCTAAATGACTATTTTTATTATTGTACTATTAGTGGGAACTTGTTTGATCAAACTCTAGGAGCTAGATTATTTAATAAATTACCAGGGGCTCCAGGAAGAGAGATAGAGGAAAAATGGTCCAAGAGAGAAGGAGTAATACAAAACCCAAACAACCTATGATCAATAGGACAAAGAATACAACATGTAATGGATATATTACAAGAAAAATGTACAAATATACAGATACAAAAACAATTAAAAAGAAGTGATATAGATTTTTGTAAAAACATATATACTACACAACATTATGACCAAGATTATAAAAAGAAAAAATATAGAAAGGCATAAAAAAGACTATCACCCTAAGAAGAAATATTACTTAAGAAGATCAAACGCAAGAAAGACATACCTAGATAAAAATAAACATGTAAGAAAATATGACACCGGTAGAACCTACAAAAATAAATTAGAATGTTTTACCTGCGGAAGTATAGAGCACATAGCAAATACTTGTCCAAAAAGAAATAATAATAGATCTAGGAATGCACAATTAATAGAAGATGTAAATAAAAATTTGATAAATGTAGATGAATATATGTCAGATAATGAAAATATATACTCTATTAGGAGTATGGAAGTTTTTGAAGAGGAAATAAATAAATCTGATTCTTCAGATTCTAGAGAAGAGGAATTTATAAATGAAATAGGATTAGAAAAGACGAACTCAGACTATCATGATTTAGTAAATTTGATAGAAGAATATGAACACGAATTTGAAGAAGGAAAAAGATTAGACAATAACCAGTGTTGTTTTTGTAAGTGGTTTTCAAGTAAAAATAAAAGGGCAAAATGTAGGAAATGTTACAAGGAAGGATGCATAAAATGTATAGAGAAAACCTCAGAAATCTTAGAAACTCCAAAATCAACAAATAATTTAAATAAATTTTACAATAAGGAACCAGTAACTAGAACAACAGAAGATAGAATATTAGAATTAGAAGAAAGACTAAAAAGATTAGAGATAAGAGTATACAACAAAGAATAATTAGAGAAGAAGATTTAGTAGAGGTAGCATTATTAAATACATCTGTTGAAAATAATAAAGTTAAACAGAAAAAATCAATGAAGATACCATTTGAAGGAATGGTGTGTAATGTAGAAAAGAAGATTAGTACAATTAAAGTTTTAGCAAGAATAAAAATTCAAGACTATGAGTTCCAGACATTAGTTATAGTTGATTCAGGGTGTACAAAAAGCATTTTAAATAGCAGAATTTTACCATCAAAATTAATTAAAAAATTGTCAAAATCTCAACAATCCATGCAAATGGACGGAACCCATAATACCTATACAGACTATATATCAAAAGCAAAGGTAAGTTTTATTAATACTTGTGAAAAATTCTACCACCCATCATATACACTCAGTGAAATACTAGTTAGAGATTTAAACATAAAAGCAGACTTTGTCTTAGGATTAGATTTCATGATGCAAAATAATGGCGGATGTTTTGTTACAAATAATTGGGCAATATTCGCTAGCAATATCACTCACTCACCAGTACAGATACAACCCTTGCTAACTAAATATCCTTTCCTTAAAGATAAGATAGAAGAAAAAATCGAAAGCTCAAATGATCAAATAAAACCGAAAAAAACTCTAGAATGTGATAAAGGAGAAAATTGTACTTGTAATGATAATAAAAAGGTAACAATGTGTGAAGAATTACAAGATCTATTAACAGTAGAAGAAATAGAAAAAGACTATACATTAATAGAACTAGAAACAAAATTATACAATTTTAGGAAAGGTATACAACAGATAGGGGTAATCAAAGATAAAAAATACCTAGATAAAATAATACAAATCCTAGACAAACTAGAGATAATTGGAGAAAAACCCTTGCAACATTGGGATTCCAATCAAATTACCTGCAAATTAAAAATAATTAATCCAGAATATACTATAAAAACAACATCTATAACAGCTACAAATGAAGACCTTAAAGACTTTGAAATACAAAAAAAAGAGCTACTAGAATTAGGGATAATTAGAAGATCCAAATCAAGACATAGATCAACAGCTTTCATAGTAAAAAATCAAAGTGAAATAGTAAGAGGAAAAACTAGAATGGTAATAAATTATAAAAGACTAAATGATAATACTGTAATGGATGGATATAAGTTACCAGATAAAACAGAATTAATAAAAAAAATACAAGGAAGAAAAATATTTAGTAAATTTGATTGTAAATTCAGATATTGGCAGATTGAGATGCATGAAGATAGTATAGAATGGACAACTTTTACATGTCCAGAAGGACATTTTGAGTGGCTAGTTATGCCGTTCGGATTAAAGACGGCTCCTCCAATTTTTCAAGAAAAAAATGGATAGTATTTTTAGAGACTATAAAAATTTTGTATTAGTTTACGTAGATGATATTTTAGTCTTTAGTAATAATACGAGAGAACATTTAGGACATTTACAATGAGTTTTTAAATTATTTGTAGATAATAGAATAATAATAAGTAGAAAAAAATGAAATTATATAAAAATAGTATTAATTTCTTAGGAGTAGCTATTGGAAATGGTAGAATAAAACTATAACCGCACATAGCTAAAAAAATCTTAAAAATGCCAGATAGATTAGATAAGACTACAGATTTATAAATTTTTTTTAGGATTATTAAATTATGCTAGAGCTTTTATTAAAGACTTAGGTAAAGTAGCGGGACCGTTATACTCTAAAACAGGATCAACAAGCCAAAAGACCTTTAATACTGAAGACATAAAATTAGTTCAACAACTTAAGCGTATGACACAAGACATCTCAGACTTAACACTACCTTTAGAAATAAATTATCTAATAATCGAAACAGATGAAAGTCTCCAAGGATAAGGAGAGGTATTAAAAGCGAACCCTAACAAATATAGTGACGAAAAGGATGAGAAAATATGTTCTTATACAAGTGGAAAATATAAAGAAAAAGAAAATTTAAATAACATAGATGCAGAGGCATTAACAGTAATTTATGGTTTGAATAGTTTTAAGCTTTATATATCAAATAAGCCTGAAATATTAGTAACAACAGACTACGAGGCTATAGTAAAATTCTATCAGAAAATAAAAGATAAGAATAGTAGTAAAAGGAGGTGGTTAAATTTCCTAGATGCCACTTCAATTTATAATATTATTCTAGAACATATTAAAGGAAAAGATAATAACCTAGCAGATCAACTAAGTAGACTATTAAAAGAAGACAACTAACAATTTTTGTTTTAGTATATATACATGCAAAGACAAAGAAAAGGCGGAAGCCTCATCTTCTCAAGACTACTTAAAGAAATTACTAAGCAACACTCATTACAGGCCACTAACAATATTGGAACACCTGAAATTAGAAAGACTAATCTTCGGACTTCGCAATCTCGTCAGTTATGAGCCATCCAATCTGACTTGCAAACTGAGACCAGATGTAAGGGCGGACAACCGACAAATCTGCCTGATCGACAATTTATGGATCTCCTACAACACGACACCTAGAGATACTAGCTACTTTATTTCAGTTCTAAATGCTCTAAGTTATTATTTTGCTGAGAAAAACAACACTAACAGATTTAAATTTTATGTTGTTTTAAGGGGAAGACACATGGAGTATTTCAGGCATGGATAAAGGTAATGGATTCTGTAAAAGATTATACAATCCCTCTCTATAAAGGTTTTGATGATTTAACAAAGGCATTAGATTATGACCGTAGAAATTTAGGGTCAAATTATTATATTACTCTAGTCCTAAGACCCAATATGAAATAAGTTCCCTAATATAATATTAAAAAAGACACAAATAAAATTATATTTTGTGATCATTGTTCCTCCATGACTGAAGCTTTTAAAAGATTAAATCATGCAAATGAGATTTTAAGACAAGATAATGAAAACCTTGTAAATAAAAAAGGACAAATGTTAGAACATATAGGTATTTTAATAGATCACATAAAGATTCTTTATTTTGAACTATCACAACAGACTCAGCAGATTTATGAGACTCAAATAATTCAAAAATGGAAGACCTACTGTATCGGGTAAAGATACAGCTAGTCCAACTCAAACGGTAGCTAGTAAAGACTCCTCAAATTCATTAATGGGTGTGCGTTCCCCAATGAATGTCGAAAGACCTACTATATCGGATAATGATACATCTAGTCTAGCTCAAACGGTAGCTGGTAAAGACTCATCAAATCCGTTGACGACTGACACTTTGCCAAAAAGTGTAGGGAGAATACTCGCAGTTAGTTTCAAGACCACAGGTACCCAGACAACAGACGAAAGAAGTTCTTCCCAGACTAAGAAAGGTTTTCCCTTAAGAAAAAAAAATGAAAAAAGAAATATGAAAAAACTAGTAGTAGACTCAATAAAAAAATTATTAGCAGAACAACTACCCAAAGAAAAAGCAATGAACCCAGAACCACCAGAGCCAAGATCCAGAATTTTCTTTACTCTAAGAGAAGAAACAGGACCACCCAAAATAGAAACAAGATTGGGACTATCAAACGGAGACAGTGACGAGTATGATAGAGACTACAATTCGACCATGGATCAATTTTTCCAAGACCCAAATGTAGACGATGATTCAGGAATGGATTTCAACTCAGAAGCACTACAAAATTTGAATACGTAAGCAATGACGATATTTACGAAAAGAAAAAGTAAGAGACGTATGCAATGATATAATAGATGAATAAATGGAAAACAAATGAACGGAGGGGAATTAAAAAAAAGACAAAGTCGTGTGACCATGGGACCCATCCAACTTGCTAAAGTCTTGCCAAAGTTTTATCAAGCATATTCAAGTAAAGATTTGAGTCCATGAATGCCTACAAATACCACCTTATAGATGACTTAAAACACAAGTAGCTAGAGAGAAAAAGTGAGAGAAAAAATCAAGAGTGAGAAAGATCTTAGTTTTTCTTCATAAATTTCTTAGTTTTCAAAGTTTGTAAGTTTGTTTCAAAAAAAAAAAGAAGAGTTTTTAGAGTATATTAGTTTCTTATTTCCCTCATTTCCGGTAGCTGTTAGTTTTCAGGGGACTCCCGAAAGGGAAATCTCGCCTATTTCTTAAGACATGTAAGTAGCCGTTACATAGATCTTTGTATTTTTTTTCCAAGTTTGTAAATTATGTTGAATTATATCAAGTTTCTTATTTTCTTTCAAATGTGCTTTTTAATATTATAGATCTGGATAGCCGTGCGGATTTCTGCCAGTTTTTCAATCTTATAAAATTAATGAATTACTTATTAGTATGTAAATACTCTAGATCTGGATAGCCGTGCGGATTACCGTCAGTTTTCAATCTTGTAAAAATTGGTTGATTACTTATTAATATACCCCTAGTATATGGTTATTCTCTCAGTGTTTTAGCAGTAACGATGGATTAATCTATAAATTTCTAGGAATATGAAAAGTCCAAAGAAGATTTAAAAAGGACTGTTGTTATTGTCCCGGGGTGTGATTAAAGAAGATATTGCTAAAATACCAAAAACTGAAGAGAAAGAGATGAACAGACTATAAATAAAAAAAAATCAAAAAATGCAAAAAATAATTTATTTTTGGGAGAAAGATATACGTTGATCTATATAACTTCGCTACTACATTAGACTAAGGACAATGAAAGAGGGAGTACCGAGTAGGATTTTACACCATATTAACACATCCGCTTTAACCCTGTTTTATTCTCTCATTACTTGTTTTCTTGTTTCATTTGCCTGCTTTTATTATCGAATTATTTCTTATTAAGTTATCTGTTTAATATGTATTATTACCTGTTTATTACATCTGTTTATTATATTATATACTGTTTATTATTGGTATCAGAACCCTAAGATTCTAGGAGACTTTATTATATATGGTATCAACAACTGAGAAAAGAAAACCCAAATCCTACGAACATCTAATAATACTAGATTCAGAATATTATTGGTCTAACAGAATTTTAAAGAAAGAATATATAAAGTTATATAACAGCTTAATACAACAAAGACAGTTAAATACTAAATTATTCGAGGTTTCTTCAAACTCAAGAGAAGAAGTTTGGACAGAACTACAAGAAGTAGATAATAGATTAAGAGAAATCCGAACCCAACTATTTTACATTACAGATGAACTAAGGGTAGACAATTCCGGATCCAAATTCAAGTAATTTAATATTTTATATAATAATATGATTAAATATATAAAGTAATTACAACGCATAAAGATCATAAATTGAAAAATATTAATATTTTTATGAGTTTATGAACATATATTTTATATCTATAAATAGAAATATATTTTTTCAGATATTTATTAAGTCTTAATTTTATTCATAATTTCACGTGGCAAGAATTTACGTTATTTAATATGATAATTTAAGCTTTATTTTATTTTAAATTAAGGAAAAAAATTAAATTCATCAAAATGAACCTCGCAAATATATTAGTTCTTTATATTTAGTTTATGCCTAAGAATATTAATTCCCAATTAATCAAAAAAGATATTTTAAAAATAACTTGATCTTAATTGATATCACTACCTTCATTTTTAACTGTATCAAATTTCAACTTTCAATATTTAAAATATTTTATTGATAACTTCAAAAGCAAGATACAATTGTTCATAAAAAAATTCTATTCAATTCATAAAAAGTAATTAGCAAATATTGAGAACCATACTCAGTTTATCATAAATAAATATAACGTTATACAGTTAGTTAACTGACTTATCGATTAATTAGTTAAACAACAGGGAATCTAAAATTTAGTTGATTGTCGGTTTTAACTCTCATATTATTAGTGAAGGTTTGATTCCCCAATTTGTAATTTCTTCCAAATTTTCTATTTTTTTTAAAAAAAATAGTTGAACTATTAAAAATTCAAGAAAAAACTCAATAATGATTTCCCATATTATGACACACCACATACAAAGTCTCATTTGTCAAACAAAGAAATAAAATAATTTATCTATATCAACTACATGCCATAATTTTACTGGATTAATAAATAATTGAAATTACTAAAATAGCCCTGTGAGGACTACCAAAGTTAATTATTCTCTCTCTCTTTATATATATATATATATATATATGGCGGTTGTCATGTATGAATGTGGTCCGAAGTATTTTTGTAATTTCATATTTTTTTGGTTTTAATGTGATTATTTTATTTTTATTTTTAATCTGTTATATACTTGAAAATTGTATAAAAATAATCATAAATTACAATAATTAAAAATTTAAATTATTTTGAGGCACATAAAAAAATTTGATTGACTCAAAATTCTATCAGTGCAATAAATTGCGACATATCATTTGAAATTTTCGTAAAAAGTAATGACAAAAACTAACAAATTAAAATATTTGAAAGATTTATAAAAAAGTTGTTTGACTTTTCAAATCATATCAATGACAGAGAAATTATTGGGATAGAGTGAGTAACATATATTTATTTAAAAATTACATAGAAATCATATAAATCTTAAAATTAATAATTTAAATTATCTAAAATTATATAACATATTTAATTAACTTTAATTTGTTGTTACCAAGCTCTCCTTGCTAAAGTGTACCACCTGAAGCTTTGACGGAATTTGGATGGCGAACCGAAGAAGAGGACACCCGAGGAAGGTCAAAGAGAACTAGTGAAGACTATACAACAATTGAAAGGTAAAATGCAGTTGTAGACGACACAAAATTCACCTGAAATTGGTCATAATAGTGGCTCCTTTACCGCAAATAACTGTAACCCCAATGCTAACTCGAGCAGTAGGTACGCATGATTCTGCAATAATGGGGGAAAATCCTAAGGTAGATATGAATGAGGTTGAGGTGGAAATAGAGGTCAAGTTAAATAAAGTGGAGCATGACAAAGTGGAGGAGCTGGAACAGCCAAAATGGACCAGAGTGTTTGATGGAAAGTCAATGATAAAGATTGAGGAATCAGAGGTGGAATTGCAATCAAGGGACTGAAGTAATGCTCTTGTTATCTATGTTATAGGATAACTTCCCAATTACACATATATAAGCTCATTTCTGAAAAGACTATGGAATTCAGTGACTAAGCTTGAGCTCAATTGGCATGACGAAGGTCACTATATTGCAAAATTTCAGAGTCTTGAAGATCAAAATTAAATACTCTATGCAGGTCCTTATACTCTGAACGAGATGCCTTTCATTTTGAAGATTGGAAGATGACTTTGATTTTAAGTAGGAAATGCCTAGAACGGTGCCTATTTACGTAAGATTGCCTAACTTACCTTTGCACTGCTGGGGATCACAGACTTTGGGCAAAATATCTAGTGGACTAGGAAAGCCTATGCACTCTGATGAACGTACTAGAACCCAAAGCAGGATTTCTTATGCTAGGGTATTGGTGGATATGAATGTTACACAAGTCATGCCTGATAAGATCTCTATTGCTGATCCAACTAATAGAGTATTTGAATAGAAAATACAATATGACTGAAAACCTCAATATTTTTAAGGTATGTGCTCAGGCTGGGCATGAGTGCAAAGAGAAACAGGTACAACCACCTCAGAGGCGAGAAGAAGCTCAAGTTCAAGGACCAAAACATATAGTCAATATGCAATGGAGAAAAGAGAGCAACCTACTAAGGACATGGATAAATTAAAACAAGTTAGGGAGGGTATAATGAAATGGGATAATGCACCTAGTTCAACTTCTGAGGGACCAGCTTCTCCTTCTAAGAGAAGTTTAGCTAAGGTGGCACAAGGACTAGACTACCAGCTTTACAGAAGACAAATCCATTCAGGATGGTGAATTTCTTTTCCCCTCTGAGTTTTGGAAGTATGGGTGGTATTGATGTAGACTTGGCTCATAATAGAAGAGAAACTATATCATCTGCATAAGAGGACTAATATAGAATGTGAGGGACATGAATCAGCCCATCGAACAGAGAGACCTTGGATCTTATCTGAGAAAGTATAGAGTGATAGTTGATGGTATTTTGGAGATAAGGTGAAGGAGCATAAATTTGCCCAGAGTTCAGTCAAAATTGCTAAGAATTAGACATGGGCTTATAATTATACTAAGGTAGATGATGGCAGAATCTGGTTGTTATGGCAGGATAACCAGGTTAATATTACTATCGAGGAAACTAATGTTAGCGTTTTTGCCCTGATTTATTTATTATATTTAAGTTTTATTTTTTTTAAAAGGAAAATAAAAATTACCATAATTACTTTTACTTTTCCTAAAAGAAAAAAATATAATTCTTTTTCATATTTGACTAACCTCTTTCTTGTAGGAAAAGATTTGGACATCTATAAATAGAATACCCCTTCTCATACCATAACACAATAACATCCACAATGTAGTCCTTTAAAAAGTCTTTGTTTAGGGCCAGATTTCTCCCAATAGATTTAATGTTTTTGATATTAGGTTTTATAATATGTAGGCCGATTGGCCAAAACATATAATAATTTAATGCTTTTAGTATTGTTTTTTTTGTCGTCTGAATTATCACCACGATAGTTTGCAACTAATAGCTTCCGCATGACGCCCTCTCGATTTCGAACCCAACAAATGGTATCAGAGCTTAGGGTTTAATGGTCTAATGATGTGGTGAGACGAGATTAAACAGGTTCAAAGCGGTTTCAAAATCAAGCTGCAACCAATTTGATGATAATGAAGATATATGTCCAAAAGCTACATGTGGAGATAATTGTCAATCATATTTTCTACAATCCTGCTGTCACATATTTGAAAATAAAGCTCACTTTTAACGCTGCAAAAAAGCTTCAATATTTTTAACCCGAAAAGGGCTAATATATTTTTTAACCCCAAAAGGTCCATTTTGAAACATGCCAAACAACAATGATATATGAAGAATATATATGAAGAACGAAGACCATGCACAAGCAGAAGAAGGATCAAGAATATTTTGAAGAAAATCAAGTCAAAAAGGGGAGATTTGTTAGGGTTTTTGTCCTGATTTTCTTACTATATTTAAGTTTTACTTTTTCATTTTTAATTTTCTTCAAAGAAAAAAATATAATTCCTTTCCATATTTGGCTAACTTTTTTCTTGGAGGAAAGGTTTTGGACATCTATAAATAGAAGACTCCCTTCTCATACCATAACACAATAACATCTACAATGTAATCCTTTAAAGAGTCTTTGTTTAGGGGGAGATTTTTCCCAATAGATTTAATATTTTTGATATTAGGTTTTATAATATGTAGGCCGATTGACCAAAACATATAATAATTTAATGCTTTTAGTATTGTTTTTTTTGTCGTCTGAATTATCACCACGATAGTTTGCAACTAATAGCTTCCGCATGACGCCCTCTCGATTTCGAACCCAACAACTAATGCACAGTATATTCACTGTGAAGTGGTGGATAGAAGAACCAATTTTAATTGTGCTTTGACAGTAGCTTATGAAAGCAATACCATTAAGGAAAGGTAGGAACTATGGGAAAACATTATCAGGATTGGTAGAGAAGTTAGTAGACATAGTGTATTAGTGGAGATTTTAACACTCCATTAAAACAAGAAAGAGTTGGAGGGCATCAGGTGGAGGTTCATGAAACAAGAGACTTCCAAAATGTAGTGGACACCTTACTACTTACTGATATGAAGACCTCTGGAAGATTCCAGACCTGGACAAACAAACATATTTGTAGTAGAATAGACAGGACATTATGTAATAATGCTAGGGTGTTAGCATATGGAAATATTATAGCTCACTATATGGAAATTACTTCTCTAACCATCCCCTATGCACATGGAGATTAATACAAGTAGTCACCAAGGGAGGAAACTTTTTAGATTCCTAAATATGTTAGCTGAGCAGTAACAATTCTTACCTATGGTACTCTTAGCATGGGATCGTATGATACAAGGTACTCACATGTTGATACAAAATTAAGTGTGTATCAAGAGATTTAAGCCAACATAAGGACAACAAGATGATCAATTAAGTGCTAGTGAATCAAAAATGGCCACACACGGCTTCACTAGGCTTCCATCACTGGGTTTTTGGAACTAGAAAATGAGTTTAACAACATGATACAAGTGCAACTAGCTCAATACCATTCACACGTAGCCAAGCTCGGGAGTTGCAAAAACTCCAAGCCATGTTCATGCAAATGGCCGTGTGTGAGTGTATAATTAATTCATCTAAGGGATTCCATGTTTTGAAGTGTGAAGAGGGGCTTTGAAGTGTAAGTTTATTACACTCCAAAGCCACCCAAGACCAAGGTTAGAATGGTCATTTTCCTTTCATTTTGTGGAATACTATAAATAGACAATAATAGGGCTATTTCTTGGACTCAGTTCATTTTTATTATGGAAGAAACACAAGTCTTGTAATATTTTGAGAACTTCTCTCTCTTGTTCTTGAGAGTGAACCCAAAACTAGACAAAAAAGTGTAGTAACTCTTTTGTTGTTCTTTGGCTAGAAACTTAGGGGTCTTGAGGTTCATGAGTTCCTCTTGATTCAGGTAAGAATTTGGTGTAAATATCTTTTAGTCTTAGGGTCTTAATCTTCATGTTAGGGTTCTTAGATTCTAGGATATTTTGTGTCAAATTACTATCCATCATTTTGTAATCTTGTTGTTTGTATCTTGATATAGTGAAGCCGTGTGGAGCTCTTTCGATTCACTATAGTTAATCCAATCTTGTGTTATTTATCTATCTTGTTGAATATTGTCATTGTTGCCTTGAAAACCTAGAGAAGCCGAGTGGGGCCTTTGATTCTCTAGTGATGTTGTTCTTGTTGTTCTCTTGATTCCTTGTTGTAAGTTTGATCTTTTGTATCATTTGGTATCAAAGCTCAAGGCTTGGTTTTGTTCTTATAAAACCAATCTTGGGAAGCTCTTACCAAAAAGTGTGTTCTTGAACATTTTGGTCGAAAATTGGTTGTAGATCTACAAAAGATTTTACTTGTTTAGTTTGTTTCTTGTGTTGGTCTCTTCCCCACCAACACAAAAAAATGTCTAAATCTAAAGTTGAGCTTAATAAGAAGATACTTGTTGTTGTGAAAACTTAAAGTGGCCTTGAGTTTGACTTGTGTTGGATGTTGGAGTGCTATTGTGGTGTATTGTTGTTTTGTTCTTGAAGGTGTTGATATTGTGTTCATCTTAAAAGTTTCTCTTCATCCTATATATTAAAAGAGCAATAGATCCAAAAAGGTTGCAAGACAAAATTGAAAAAGTTGTTTGTGAGAAAACTTGCCAACATCACCTTTCTAGACTTGACAACCACTTTTCCTTTAAAACAAGGAACCTTGTCTTGTGGAACTAGTAAGGTCAAACATCACCTTTTGAGTTTGAAAAAGTTGAAAAAAAAAGTTATAAAACTTTATGTTTCCCTCCCAATAACTAGTCATCCATTACACATGATATAAAGGGAGTAAGGCTTCAAGTTGATGAACAACGTATGTGGATCCGTGGCCAATGACATATTACCACGTCACCCTAGTTAATTTTCACATGATAATTAAGCTCAAATTTGGATGTTTAGTTTCTAATTATTGATTCCTAGTTTTATCTAATTGACTTGAGAACTAATTAACAAACCAGTACATTCCTCCTAGCTTGTCAATTAGCCCTTTGAAGCTTTGTGTTCGTGTCAACGTTTGTTTTTGTGCTTTTATCATTTGAATACGTTGTAGCTCTTGGCTCTATTCCGATGAGAATTCTTTGAGTTTCAAACAAGAATTCATTCCGGACAAGAGCATACTCATACCTTAAGGATTCATAGGTTACTAGCCAATCTACAACACTTGTGGAGCTTGAGTGTGAGTGAACCAAGAGAGTGTGAGTGAGAAAAGGTTTTAAACTAACTTGTTTGTTGCTTGTGTAGGTGATACCTTGAAAATGGAGGGAACCACGTCTCAAACCCTGGATTCTAATGAAATGGAGAATATGAGGGTCACTCTTGAGACTATGACCCAAACTCTTGAAAGGTTGAGTACGGAAGTGAGAGCCATAAGGGGAGAAGTAACGACTATTAGTGGGAGGTTAGAAGAATTGGAGAGTCAAAGAAACTCTCACCCTTCTACCCCTCGACATGTTTCCTCAAGTGGACATGATAGAAATTCCTCCGCCACCATTACTCCCGAAACATGGCCACAATTGCCAAATCCTTCACTAGCTCCACTAAATGCCGCAAGCCAAACGACCCATAACCCCCTAACCCGAGACTCCAATAGACCAACCCATTCCCAAACTCCTCAAGTTCTGCAAGAAGGACTTGGGTGTCCAATACCTCAACTAAATCCAAACCCTCCCTTCCGAGCTCTACTAAACCAAATACCACCACCTTCATAAAATACAATTCCTCCAAATTAAGTCCCAAACGTCCAAAACCATCCCGTCCACTTTGAGAAATATGGTAGAGCAGATTATGAAGGGTATGGAGCCTTTGATGAGGCTTACATGAGGGAAGAGGAGATGAGAGGGGGATATGTGGATCCAAGAAGATACCGAGGGTATGGAGAATAGGGAAACCGACACGAAGAGAGAGACGTAGGCATCAATACCATCAAATTGAGCCTACCAATCTTTAAGGGTGAAAGTGACCCCGAGGTTTATCTTGCTTGGGAATCAACATGAGAGAAAGTGTTTCAAGTGAATGATATCTCGAAAGACAAGAAGAATTGTTACACCATAGCTCACTTTCAAGGTTATGCTAACACATGATAGGAATACGTCAAATGGTTTGGTAATGAGTTATTGATGGACAACCACCACCATAGTTTGGGTTGAGGTATCTAATGAGGCAACAGTATTTTCTCGAAAGTTATCGTCATGAGTTGCTTGCTAGGTTGTACAATTTTTGACAGGGGAATCGAAGTGTGTTGGCATATTATGATGAGTTTCAATAACTCATGTTGAAGCTTGATCATCGTGGAGAATAAATTAGTCATGACATCATTCGGTTCAAGAGTGGGTTGAACAAAGAGATCTTCACTCATTTGATACTTCATAAGTTTGATACCATCGAAGGTATTTTCTTAGCGGCTCTTGAGATGGAAAGAGAACTTAAAGAGAGGTCGTCGTTCAAATCAAAGGGACAATCGACCTCGGGTTGGCCAAGGGGCAAGGATATGGTTCAATCCTCTTCAGGTTGGCCTAAAAATAAGGACCAACCCGCCATTACTAGGCTGCCCGAGCTCAAAACGATTCCCAAAATTCCTCCGAGGCAAGAAGTTCACAAGTATCCTAATCCTAAAGGGTTCCAATGCTTCAAGTGCCAAGGTTGGGGGCATAAAGTCAACGAATGACCTAATTGACATAATGTAATCCTAAGGAAAGGTAGATTGTATTTCCTTGGTGAAGAAGCGGGTGTTGAAAGAGAGGAAAATGAGGCCGAGCCTCAAGATGGAGAGAAAACGAAGGGTGAGCCACATGATGATGGTGATGGGGAAGATTTTTATCCGCAAGAAGGAGAGTGTGTTATTCTAAACTTTGTAGTGAGGAATGCCATGATTAGTAAGGCAATAGATGATCCTAGCCAAAGGGAAAATCTATTCCATACTAAGTGCCTTGTGAAGGGTAGTGTGTGCACTTTGGTGATAGATTGTGGTAGTTGTGCAAATGTTGTTAGTGTTGCTATGGTGAACTTCTTGAAATTGCCCACTACACGTCATACTAGCCCTTATAAGTTGCAATGGTAGAATTAATGTGGTGAATTGAAAGTCATGAGGCAATGTGTGATACGGTTTAAGGTAGGAAACTGTCGTGACGAAGTGCTTTGTGACGTAATACCAATGCAAGTGTGTCACTTGTTGTTAGGTAGACCTTGGCAATATAATAGGTCTACCAAATATGATGGGAGGTCTAATCGATATAAACTTGAAAAGGATGGCCTAAAAGGTCACACTTCATCCACTTTTGCCTTCACAAGTAAACGAGTTGCATCAAAGGATGAGAGAATTGAAAGAAAAAAGGGAAGAAATTTGAAAATAAAGAAAAGGAGGGGGAACCCATAGATGGGGTAGTGGGGGTATCCGGGGTTTCCTCAATATCAAATGGAAAAGAAAATATGGTGATGTTGGTTAGAAAGAAGGATCTCTTCGTAGATCATGATGAGGACACACCCATGCTTCTTTTGGCACATTATTTTAACACTAACCCCACTAATTATTCTATTTATCCTTTGATTTCTCTTGTGTTGCAGGATTATGAGGATGTTTTTCTCAAAAAACTTCCGTAAGGGTTGCCCCCACTTTTGGGTATTGAGCATAAAATTGACTTTGTATCGGTTTCACAATTGCCAAACAAACCGGCTTATAAAAGCAACCCTACGGACACCAAAGAACTACAACGGAAAGTTAAACAACTTCTTAACAAAGGTTACATCAAAGAGAGCATGAGTCCATGTGCGGTTCCAATATTATTAGTGCCATAGAAGGACAGAACTTGGCGTATGTGTGTGGACTGTCGAGCTATCAACAAGATTACGGTAAAATATCATCACCCTATTCCTAGATTAGATGACATACTTGATGAGTTAAATGGTTCTTGTATATTTTCCAAGATAGATCTTCGGAGTGTTTATCACCAAATTCGTATGCAACCCGGTGATGAATGGAAAACCGCCTTCAAGACCAAATTTGGTGTCTATGAATGGATGATTATGCCATTTGGCCTAACCAATGCTCCAAGTACTTTCATGCATCTAATAAATCATGTGATGAAGCCTTTTATTGGAAAGTTTGTTGTTGTTTATTTTGATGATGTCTTGGTATATATCAGGTCCATAGATGAGCATGTATTGCATTTACAAAGTATTTTTGATATACTTAGAAAAGAGAAGTTGTATGCCAATCTTGAAAAATGTTCCTTTGGTGTTAATGAAGTTGTTTTCTTGGGTTTTGTTGTTAGTTCAAGAGGGGTCGAAGTGGATGAATCCAAGATAGATGCTATAAAAAATTGGCCAATCCCATAAACCTTTAGTGAAGTAAGAAGCTTCCACGGGTTGGCTAGTTTTTATAGAAGGTTTATCAAAGAATTTAGCACCATAGACGCCCCCTTGACCGAGGTCATTCGAAAATACCAACCCTTCAAGTGGGGTGCAGAGCAAGCTAAGGCTTTTGAAGCTTTGAAAGCTATGCTCATTTCTGCTCCTTTGTTACAATTGCCCAATATTGATAAGACGTTCAAAGTTGAATGTGATGCTAGTAAAGTAGGCATAGGGGCTGTTTTGATGCAATACTTAAAACCCGTTGCTTATTTTAGTGAAAAGCTCAAGGGTGTTACTCTAAAATACTCCACGTATGATTTAGAGTTGTATGCCTTGATTAGAGCATTAGGCAATTGGCAACACTACTTGTGGCCCAAGGAATTTGTGATCCAGACGGACCATGAATCCTTGAAACACTTGCGGGCACAAGACAAGCTTAACAAATGGCACGCCAAATGGATTGAGTTTCTAGAAACCTTCCCTTATGTTATTTAATACAAGAAGGGTAAGGATAATGTGGTTGTCGATGCCTTGTCCAGAAAACATGTACTTGTGTCCACTTTGTCTTCAAAATTAATGAGTTTTGGAGCCTAAAGGCATTGTATCTCGAGGATCCTCACTTTTCTTCTATCTTTAGGGAATGCGAAGAATTGGGTAGGGATAAGTGGGTTTTGGATAGGGGTTCAAATCCTTATGCCAAGTTTTATGGTTACTTGTTTAAAGGTAGACGATTGTGTTTACCTTCTAGCTCTTGGAGAGAGTTGTTTGTGAGGAAAGCACACGATGGCGGTCTAATAGGTCATTATAGGATTGACAAGACCCTCGGGATATTGGAGGAGCAATTCTATTGGCCTAGAATGTACAAGGATGTGGCTAGGATTTACGGCCAATGTGTAGATTGTAAGGGAGACAAGTCTCGGCTCCTCCCTCATGGGTTATATACCCCACTTTCCACTCTTTTACGTTCTTTGCTTGATATATCTATGGATTTTGTGTTAGGATTGCCCAGGACTAGACAAGGTAGGGATAGCATTTTTGTTGTGGTTGATCGGTTTTCTAAGATGGCACACTTTATTCCTTGTTCAAAAAGTGAAGATGCGTCAAGTGTGGCTTCTTTATTTGTTGAAAATGTTGTCAAATTGCATGGTGTTCCAAGGACCATTGTAAGTGATAGGGATTCTAAGTTCCTTAGTCACTTTTGGAAGTCAATGTGGGGTAGGCTTGCCACTAGATTGCTATTCTCTACATCTTGCCACCCACAAACCGATGGACAAACCGAGGTTCTAAATAGGACTTTGGGTTCTATGTTACGATCAATGGTTAAAGGCAAAATGACTTTATGGGAGGACCACCTACCTTTGGTGGAATTTGCATACAATCGGGTTATACACTCAAGTACGGTAATGACTCCCTTTGAGTGTGTATACGACATCAACCCCCTCACCCCTTTGGATTTAAATTCTTTGTCAAGTGATCTTATGATTATATTAGATAGAAGCAAGAAGGCCAAAGCCATGAATAAATTGCATGAGAAAGTGAGGCAAAAGCTTGAGAAGAAAAATCAAGAGATTGCTAGGAAAGCAAACAAGGGGAGAAAAAAGCCTATTCTTGAACCGGGTGATTGGGTTTGGGTGCACCCTAGAAAAAACTGTTTTCCTTCACAAAGGAAAACTAAGTTGATGCCGAGGGGTGATGGTCCCTTTCAAGTACTTGAAAGAATTAATGATAATGCTTACAAAATTGACCTTTCTCCGGAATATCAAGTGCACAACACCTTCAACATATGTGACCTCTCTCCTATTGCCACGGTTGAGGATGAACATCCACCGAATTTGAGGACAAATTCCCTTCAATATAGAGAGGATGATACAAGTGCAACTAGCTCAAGACCATTCACACGTAGCCAAGCTCGATAGTTACAAAAACTCCAAGCCATGTTCATGCAAATGGCATCTAAGGGATTCCATGTTTTGAAGTGTGAATAGGGGTTTTGAAGTGTAAGTTTATTACACTCCAAAGCCACCCAATACCAAGGCTAGAATGGTCATTTTCCTTTCATTTTGTGGAGTACTATAAATAAGCAATAATACGGCTATTTCTTGGACTTAGTTCATTTTTATTATGGGGGAAACACAAGTCTTGTAATATTTTGAGAACTTCTCTCTCTTGTTCTTGAGAGTGAACCCAAAACTAGAAAACAAAGTGTAGTAACACTTTTGTTGTTCTCTGGCTAGAAACTTGGGGGTCTTGAGGTTCATGAATTCCTCTTGATTCAAGTAAGAATTTGGTGTAAATATCTTTTAGTCTTAGGGTCCTAATCTTCATGTTAGGGTTCTTAGATTCTAGGATATTTTGTGTCAAATTACTATCCATCATTTTGTAATCTTGTTATTTGTATCTTGATATAGTGAAGCCGTGTGGGGCTCTTTTGATTCACTATAGCTATTGTAATCTTGTGTTATTTATCTATCTTGTTGAATATTGTCGTTGTTGCCTTGAAAACCTAGAGAAGCCGAGTGGGGCCTTTGATTCTCTAGTGATGTTGTTCTTGTTGTTCTCTTGATTCCTTGTTGTAAGTTTGATCTTTTGTATCACAACAAGAGCAAAAAATAACAACAATGCTAGTGAATCGAAAGAGCCCTACACGACTTTACTAGACTTTTGGATTCAACAACACAATGATAACAAGATTACACGAGATAGAAACTTGACATACAATATTCAATGATCTAAGAACCCTAGAAATGTGAAAGGACCCTAATACTAATGAATATCAACTCTAAGATCTTACTTGGACCAAGAGGAACTCAAAGAAACCAAGATCCTAGTTTCTAGCCAAGATACAACACAAGTATCACTCTACTTGTAAGATTCAGGATTGGGGCTTCTCTAATGGAAGAGAGAAGTTCCAAAATATTACAAGTGTTTAGTGTCTCAAAATATTATGAATGAACTAAGGCCAAAATAACCCTAATGTTGTCTATTTATATTACACCACAAATGAAAGATAAAATGACCATTTAAACCTTACCATGGGGTGGCCTTGTAGTGTAAGTTTATTACACTTCAAGGCTCCTCTTCATACTTAAAAATATTTAAACCATTTGGTGGATCAAGTACCAACTCACACACGATCATTTGTATGAACAAGGCTTGGAGTAGTTGCAAATCACGTGCTTGGCTTTGTGTGAAAGTTATCGAGCTAGGAATTCTCGTATCATCCTCTTCATCTTGAAGGGAATTTGTCCTCAAATTTGGATCATTACCATCCTCCACTATTTCAACGCGAGAGAGGTCACACACATTGAAAGTGTTGTGCACTTAATATTCCGGGGGTAGATCAATCTTGTAGGCGTTGTCGTTGATCCTTTCTAATACTTGGAATGGGCCCTCACCATGTGGCATCAACTTAATATTCCTTTGAAATAGGAATCTATCCTTCCTTAGGTGCACCCACACCCAATCTCCCAATTTAAGAATGAGCTTTATTCTTCCTTTGTTGACTTTCCTTACAACTTCTTGTTTTTTCTTCTCCAATCGCAACCTCACCTTCTCATGTAGCTTATTCATGGCTTCATCCCGTTTGCTTCAATCTAAGATTATTACAAGATTACTTGGCAAAGGGTTTAAATCCTAAAGGGTGAGGGGGTTGATGCCATATACACACTCAAAGGGTGCCATCCCCATGCTTGAGTGTATAACACGATTATAAGAAAATTCAATCAACGGGAAGTGCTCCTCCCAAGAAGTCATTTTTCCCTTAACCATGCACCGTAACATAGACCCTATGGTCCTATTTACTATTTCAATTTGGCCATCGATTTATGGGTGTCATGAATTCGAAAACAACAACTTAGTACCGAGCCTACCCAACATGGATTTCCAAAAGTGGATTAGGAATTTAGAATCCCTATCACTCACTACGGTCCTCAGAACACCATGAAGTTTTACAATATTATCAACAAACAAAGAGGCTACACTAGGTGTATCATCACATTTGGATCAAGGAATAAAGTGAGCCATCTTAGAAAACTGATCCACCACAACAAAAATACTATCCCGCCCCCTTTTAGTCCTCAGCAATCCCAACATAAAGATCATTGATATGTCAAGCCAAGGGCACAAAGGGGTGGACAATGGGGTGTACAACCCGTGGGGTTGGAGAAGTGACTTGGCTCCTTTGTACTCAACACATTGTCCGCAGATCTGGGTCACATCCTTGTGCATTCTAGGCCAATAAAATTGTTCTTCCAAAATTTTGAGGGTCTTCTCGACCCCAAAATGGCCCATTAGACCGCCATTGTGTTCTTCCCTCATAAATAATTCTCTCCACAAACTTGAGGGAACACATAATCATCAACCTTTAAATAAGTATCCATCAAAGTTGGTATAGGGATGGGAACCCCTATTAGCAACCTACCTATCCCTATCAAACTTTTCACTTTCCCTATAGATAGGAGCGAAGTGAGGGTCCTCAGGATATAAAGACTTGAGGCTTTCAAACCCCATCAACTTAGACGACAAAGTAGGCACAAACACATATTTTCGGGATAAATCATCTGCAACCATATTGTCTTTACCCTTTTGTAAAGCATAACATAAGGTAAAGTTTCAAGAAATTCAATCCATTTGGCATACCGTCGGTTAAGCCTGTCTTGTGCTCGTAGATGCTTTAAGGATTCATGATCCATTAGGATCATGAATTCTTTAGGCCACAAATAATTTTTCCAAGTGGCCAAGGCTCTAATCAAGGCATACAACTCTAAATTGTTTGTATAGTTGTTTAGAGTTGCTCCTTTGAGCTTTTCACTAAAGTTGGCAATAGGCTTCAATTCTTACATTAAAATAGCACCTATACCGACTTTAGTATCACCACACTTGACCTCAAAAGTCTTGTCAAAATTTGGCAATTGTAGCAAAGGGGCCGAGATGAGCATAACTTTTAAGTCCTTGAAGGCCTTAGCTTGTTCATCTCCCCACTTGGAAGGACGATCCTTTTTAATTACTTCGGTCAAGGAGGCGACAATGGTACTAAATTCTTTGAGAAAACATCTATAAAAACTAGTCAACCCATGGAAGCATCTCACTTCACATACGGTTTTGGGAGTTGGCCAATTTTTAATGACGTCAATCATAGTTTCATCCACTTCGAACCCTCTTGAGCTCACCAAAAACCCAAGAAATACAACCTCATGTACACCAAAAGAACACTTGTCTAGATTAGCATATAACTTCTCCTTTCAAAGGACATCAAACACACATTGTAAATGCTTTACATGCTCATCTAAGAACTTACTATACACCAACACATCATCAAAGTAGACAAAAATAAACTTTTCGATAAATGGCTTCATCATATGATTCATTAGCCTCATGAAAGTACTTGGAGCATTTGTTAGGACGAATGGCATAACCATCCATTCATAGAGATCGAATTTGATCTTGAAGTTGGTTTTCTATTCATCACCCGATTGCATATGGATTTGGTGATAGCCACTCCTCAAATCAATTTTAGAAAACAAACACGAACTACTCAATTCATCAAGCATATCATCTACCCTAGGAATAGGGTGACGATATTTTACCGTTATCTTTTTGATGGCTCGACAATCAATACACATAGCCAAGTACCGTCTTTCTTGGGAAATAGTAGCACTAGGACCGCACAAAAGCTCATACTCTCTTTGATGTACCCTTTGTTGAGAAGTTCCTCAACTTGGCATTGAAATTTCTTGGTATCCGTCGGTCGCTTTAATAAGCCAATTTGTTGGTCAATTGTGAGCCCGACACAAAATCAATTTGGTGCTCAATTCTCTGAAGTGGAGGAAATTCTTTTGACAATTCCTTTGGGAAGACATCCTCGTAATCCTGCAAAAAATGATAAATAGAAGGAGAAATGGAAACGTTAGCCGGGTTAGTATTAAAATATTAATCCAAGAGGAGCATCTGAGTGTCCTAGTCATGATCCACAAATAGTTCCTTCCTTCTATCCATCATCATCATGCTCCCATGCACCTTTGAATTTAGGGACCCCTTAGTTTCCCCTGCTCCCTCTCTCTCGGATTCCCCTCTTTTTCCCTCACTCTTGGTTTTTTTCCCTTTCCCTCAATTTCCGCATCTTTTGGTGTAGTTCATTCATTTAGGAAGGCAATAATGGATTAAGAGAGACCTTTTGGCTATCCTTCTAAAGTGTATACGATTGGACCTTCCATCATGTTTGGTCGACCTATCGTATTGCTAAGGCCTTCTTAACAACAAGTTACAAGTTTGCATCAGTATCACGTCACAAAGCACCCCGTCATGGTAGTTGGCTACCTTAAACGTATCTTACATTGCCTTGTGACCTTTAACTCGCCGCATTCATTCAACCATTGAAACTTATAAGGACTAGTGTGAGGTGTTGTCGGCAATTTCAAAAAGTTCACCATTGCAACACTAACCACATTTGCACAACTTCTAATATCTATCACCATAGTGCACACACTTTCCTTCACAAGACATTTAGTATGGAATAGATTATCCTGTTGGATAGGATCATCTATCGCCTTACTAATCATGGCATACCTCACTACAAAGTTTGGGACCACGTACTTCTCTTCTTGCGGATAAGCATCCTCACAATTAGCATCATCATCATGTGGCTTCCTCTCAAGCGTCTCTCATTATTAAGGCTCAGCCTCACTCTCATCACCCTTAATACCCACTTATTCACCAAGGAAATACAATCTACCTTCCTTATAGGATTATATTGCATTGGTTAGGGCATTCGTTGGCTTTATGCCCCTAACCTTAGCACTTAAAGCATTGGAACCCTTTAGGAATAGGATACTACTGAGTTTTTTTACCTTGGAGGGATTTTGTGGACTGTTTTGGGCTCGAGAAACCTAGTAATGGCGGGTTGGTCCTTGTTTTTGGGCCAACCCGAAGAGGATTGAACCATATCCTTGCCCCTCGGCCAACTCTAGGTTGATTGTCCCTTTGCTTTGAATTATGACCTCTTTTTAAATTTCCTTTCAATCTCAAGAGCCGCTTAGAAAATACCTTCGATGATATCAAACTTGTGAAGTGTCAAATGAGCAGAGATCTCTTTGTTCAACCCATACTTGAACCAAATAATGTCATGCCTAATTTGTTCCCCACGATGCTAAAGTTTCAACATGAGTTGTTGAAACTCATCATAATATGCCTTCACGCTTTGATTCCCTTGCCGCAAGCTGTACAATCTAGCAAGAAACTCATGGCTATAACTCTCGGAAAGGTACCGTTGTCTTATTAGGTACCTCAACTGAAACCAAGGTGGTGGTGGTCCATCAATTAACTCATTACCAAACCATTTGATGTATTCCCACCATGTGTTAGCATAGCCTTTAAAGTGAGCTATGGAATAACAACTCTTCTTCTCTTCTGAGATATCTTTCACTTAAAACACTTTACCATATGCCGACTCCCAAGCAAGATACACCTAGGGGTCGCTTTTACCGTTAAAGATAGGTAGGCTCAATTTGATGGTATTGATGCCTATGTCCCTTTCTTGATGTCGGTTTCCTCTTTCTCCATACCTTCGGTATCTTTTTGGATCCACACGTCCCCTTCTCATCTACCCATCTCTCATGTAAGTATCGTCAAAGGCTCCATACCCTTCATAATCCTCTCTATCATATTGCTCAAAGTGGACGGGACGGTTTTGGACATTTGGAACTTGATTTGAAGGGATTAGGTTTTGTGGAGGTGGTGTCCTTTGGTTTAGTGGAGCTTGGAAGGGAGGGTTTGGATTTAGTGGAGGTATTGGGCACCCAAGTCCCTCTTGCGAAACTTAAGAAGTTTGGGAATGGGTTGGTCTATTGGAGTCTCGGCTTAGAGGGTTATGAGTGGTTTGGCTTGCGACATTTAGTGGAGCTATTGAAGGATTTTGTACTTGTGGCCATGTTTTGGGAGTAACGGTGGCGGAGGAATTTATATCATGTACACTTGATGAAATATTTCAAGGAGTATAAGGGAGAGAGTTCCTTTGAATCTCCACTTGTTCTAACCTCCCACTAATAGTTGTCGCTTCCCCCTTTATGGCTCTCACTTTCGTACTCAACCTTTCAAGAGTTTAGGTCATAGCCTCAAGAGTGACCCTCATATTCTCCATTTCATTAGAATCTACAGTTTGAGATGTGGTTTCCCCCATTGTCAAGGTATCACCTTCACAAGCAACAAAAAAGTTAGTTTAAAACCTCTCTCTTCACTGACACTCTCTTAGTTCACCCACACTCAAGCTCCACAAGTGTTGTCGATTGGCTAGTAACCCGTGAATCCTTAAGTTGTCTGAAATGGATTCTTGTTTGAAACTCAAATAATTCTCTTCATACTATATCCAAGAGTTACAACGTATTCAAACTACAAAAGCACATAAACAAATGTTGATACGAACACAAGGCCTCAAAGGACTAATTGACAAGCTAGTAGGAAAGTACTAGTTTGTTAATTAGTTCTCAAGTCAATTAGAGAAAACTAGGAATCAATAATTAGAAACTAGGATATTCAAATTTGAGCTTAATTAATGTTGTGAACAGTGTTTAGGGTGATGTGGCAGTGTGGTATTGGTCACGGGTCCACACGTTAGATCATCAATTTGAAGTCTTATCCCTTTTATATCATTTTGCAATAGATGACTTGTTATTGGAGAGAAACATATCGTATTATAACTTTTTCAAAATTTTTTCTTCAAGCTCAAAAGGGTGATGTTTGACTTTACTAGTTCCACAAGACAAGGTTCCTTGTTTTAAGGAAAAGTGGTTGTCAAGTCTAGAAAGGTGATGTTAGCAAGTCTTCTCACAAACAACTTTTCAATTTTGTCTTACAACCTTTTTGGATCTATTGCTCTTTTAAGACATAGGATTAAAAGAATCTTTTAAGATGAACACAACATCAACACCTTCAAGAACAAAACAACAATACAACACAATGGGCACTCCAACGTCCAACATAAGTCACCACACGACCAACCTCAAATTTTCACAATAATAAGTCACTTTTTATTAAGCTCAACTTTAGATTTAGACACGTTTGTGTTCATGAGAAATAAACCAACACAATAAACAAACTAAACAAGTAAAACCTTTGTAGATGTACAACCTACTTTCGACCAAAATATTTCAAGAACACACTTTTGGTAAGAGCTTCCCAAGATTAGTTTTGTAAGAACAAGACCAAGCCTTGAGCTTTAATACTAAATGATACAAAACTAAGTGTGTATCAAGAGATTCAAGCCAACACAAGGACAACAACATGATCAACAAAGTGCTAGTGAATCGAAAATGACCACATACGGCTTCAGTAGGTTTCCATCACATGGTTTTTGGAACTAGAAAATGAGTTTAACAACAAAAGCAACAAATAACAACAATGCTAGTGAATCGAAAGAGCCCCACACGGCTTCACTAGACTTTTAGATTCAACAGCACAATGATAACAAAATTACAAGAGATAGAAACTTGACATATAATATTCAATGATCTAAAAACCCTAGCAATGAGAAAAGACCCTAAGACCAATGAATATCAACACTAAGATCTTACTTGGACCAAGAGGAACTCAAAGAAACCAAGATCCTAGTTTCTAGCCAAGATACAACAAGAGTATCACTCTACTTGTGAGATTTAGAATTGGGGTTTCTCCAATGGAAGAGAGAAGTTCCAAAATATTACAAGTGTTTTATGTCTCAAAATATTATGAATGAACTAAGGCCAAAATAACCCTAATGTTGTCTATTTATATTACACCATAAATGAAAGATAAAATAACCATTTAAACCTTACCATGGGGTGGCCTTGCAGTGTAAGTTTATTACACTTCAAGGCTCCTCTTCACACTTAAAAATATTTAAACCATTTGGTAGATCAAGTACCAACTCACAGGCGACATTTGCATGAACAAGGTTTGGAGTCATTGCAACTTACGTGCTTGGCTTCGTGTAAAAGGTCTCGAGCTAGGAATTCCTGTATCATCCTCTCTATCTTGAAGGGAATTTTTCCTCAAATTGGATCATTGCTATCCTCCACCGTTTCCACCCAAGAAAGGTCACACACGTTGATAGTGTTGTGCCCTTGATATTCCAGGGGTAGATCAATATTGTAGGTGTTGTCGTTGATCCTTTATAATACTTAGAACGGGCCATCACCCCGCGGCATTAACTTAGCATTCCTTTGAGATGGGAAGATATCCTTCCTTAGGTGCACCCACACCCAATCTCCCGGTTCAAGAATGAGCTTTCTTCTTCCTTTATTGGCTTGCCTTGTAACTTCTTACTTTTTTTTCTCCAACCACAACCTCACCTTCTCATGTAGCTTCTTTATGGCTTTGGCCTATTTACTTCCATCTAAGCTTATCACAAGATCACTTGGCAAAAGGGTTAAATCTAAAGGGGTGAGGGGGTTGATGCCATATACACACTCAAAGGGTGTTATCCCCGTGCTTGAGTGTATAACACGATTATAAGAAAATTTAATCAACAGTAAATGCTACTCCCCAAAAGTCATTTTTCCCTTAACCATGGACTGTAGAATTGACCCTAAGGTCCTATTTACTACTTTCATTTGGCCATCGATTTGTGGGTGGCATGAAGTAGAAAACAACAACTTAGTACTGAGCCTACCCCACATGGACTTCCAAAAGTGAATTTGGAATTTAGAATCCCTATCACTCACTATGGTCCTCGGAACACCATGAAGTTTACAACATTATCAACAAACAAAGAGGCTACACTAGGCGCATCATATCATTTAGAACAAGGAATAAAGTAAGCCATCTTGGAAAACTGATCCACCACGACAAAAATACTATCCCACCCCCTTCTAGTTCTCGACAATCCCAACACGAAGTTCATTGATATGTCAAGCCAAGGGCACAAAGGGGTGGACAATGGGATGTACAACCCGTGGGGTTGGAGCCGTGACTTGGCTCCTTTGCACTCAACATATTGGCCACAAATCTAGTTCACATCCTTGTGCATTCTAGGCCAATAAAATTGTTCTTCCAAAATTTTGAGGGTCTTCTCGACCCCAAAATGGCCCATTAGACCGCCATTTTGTGCTTCCCTCATAAACAATTATCTCTACGAACTTGAGGGAACACAAAATCATCTACCCTTAAATAAGTATCCATCAAATTTGGTATAGAGATGGGAACCCCTATTCGTAACCCACCTATCCCTATCCAACTCTTCACTTTCCCTATAGATAGGAGCGAAGTAAGGGTCCATAGGATATAAAGACTTGAGGCTTTCAAACTCCATCAACTTAGACGACAAAGTAGACACAAGCACATATTTTTGGGATAAAGCATCGACAACCAAATTGTCTTTACCCTTCTTGTAATGAATAACATAAGGGAAAATTTCAAGAAATTCAATCCATTTGGCATGCCGTCGGTTAAGCTTGTCTTGTGCCCGTAGATGCTTCAAGGATTCATGATCCGTTCGCATCATGAATTCTTTAGGCCACAAATAATGTTGTCAAGTGGCCAAGGCTCTAATCAAGACATACAACTCTAAATCATACGTAGAGTAGTTTAGAGTTGCTCCTTTGAGTTTTAAGCTAAAGGAGGGAATAGGCTTCAATTTTTGCAACAAAACCACACTTATGCCGACTTTGCTAGCATCACATTCGACCTCAAAAGTCTTGTCGAAATTTGGCAATTGTAGCAAAGGGGCCGAGATGAGCATAGCTTTCAAGTCCTCGAAGGCCTTAGCTTGTTCATCTCCCCACTTGAAAGGCCGATCCTTGTTAATTACTTCGGTCAAGGGGGCGGCAATGGTGCTAAATCATTTGACAAAATGTCTATAAAATCTAGACAACCCGTGGAATCTTTTTACTTTACCTATGGTTTTAGGAGTTGGCCAATTTTTAATGGCGTCAATATTAGTTTCATCCACTTCGACCCTTCTTGATCTCACCACAAATCCAAGAAATACAACCCCATGGACACCAAAAGAACACTTTTCTAGATTAGCATATAACTTCTCCTTTCAGAGGACATCAAACACACATTGTAAATGCTTTACATGCTCATCTAAGGACTTACTATACACCAACAGATCATCAAATTAAACAACAACAAACTTTCCGATAAATGGCTTCATCACATGATTCATTAACCTCATGAAAGTACTTGGAGTGTTTGTTCGGCCAAATGGCATAACCATCTATTCATAGAGACCGAATTTGGTCTTGAAGGCGGTTTTCCATTCATCACCCGATTTCTTATGGATTGGTGATAGCCACTCCTCAAATCAATTATACAAAACAAACACTAACCACTCAATTCATTAAGCATATCATCTACCCTCGAAATAGGGTGATGATATTTTACCATTATCTTATTGATGGCACGACAATCAACGCACATACGCCAAGTCCCGTCTTGTCACGACCCGAACTAGGGCCTAGCCATGACAGACATCCCGAACCATGAAGGCTCAGACGTCCTTCTCTATCTGATATGATAATCATGTACAAAATTCATATCATAAAACAAAATGCGAAAATAAAATCTGATACAAAAACATGGTCATGAACTCTGGGTTTCAAGACATAAGAAAGAAAAATTGCAATTCAAAACAACTGAATAACATCTGACTCAGTCTGTGAAATCTCTACGACATCTCAAAAGTATTCTGAAAACTGGAATAAGGCCCCCAGTAGACCAAAACCATATCTAATAATAGTTCTCGAAAAGTAAACAGGCCTTCTGGAATAAAGAAGGCTCACCAACTGGACACTGCAACTCTGTCTGATAAAATTTATTGCTTTTCTAGACCCCTAAACTGAGCCTCAGAACCTAAAGGGAGGGGGAGGGGGTTCAATACAGATGTACTGGTACGCAAAGTAATCTAAAATAAAACTTTTATATAAGTAAAATAGTGGAGAGCAATTTGTTAAAACATCATGCATAAAAAGTTCTCAAAACACATGGGCACTTTCTGAAAATCATAAGTCATTCTTGTCAGTGCACTACTTATTCTTTGTATTACTTCTGAGTTAGGTGGTACACCCCTACAATTCTAAAATCCCACGGGCTGTATGAAATCCAGCATTGACTCGGCGGGGAAGCCCCCAACCCGAGTGTGCCATAAGGGTTGGAGTTTCTCTTTCTGATATGCGACACGGCACTAGGCCAGCGTAATACAATATACTCGGATTGACAAATCACGATTTTGGACAATGAGTTATCTGAACTCATGCCTCCTTTGGGGAACCACTTAATGTCTCTTTATGCCCAGTTTTAACCAGTTCTAAACATTCATCATTCTAAATCTTAAAATCTGAAAGTCTGATTTCAATCATGCATTCTTTTCTGTTCTGAATTATCATGGCATAATCTAAATTGGTGTCGTCACACCAAGACTTACAAGTCCTATTTCTGATCTATTGTACAATAAGCATGATCTTTCATTAAAACATAGTTCAGCCCACCCAAACATGCAAATAGTATAAGAGATTTTATGTTCTGAAGCATAAATCAAAACTATGCAAGAATCCTTTAAACATATGGTGGTCATATGCTTTTGGTAAAATCATGCACTCTTTCATTATATAAATATTTTCAACATTTATCAACACAACTACCCGCTCTTTTGAAATCCAAATCTTAATCCAATCATAACACAATTCAAGACATTTTAAACCATGTTTTTCAAGGATGCATTCAAAACATCTATAATATATGATAAGTAAAGAAAAATCAAAACAAGAGAGGGATTTTACATAAGTCATGCTCTCAATTAAATCATCAACCTTAAACCACAAGCATACATATATATACAATTTCGAATCAATGTGGGGGAAGGGCAAAAGACCAAAACAATACCGTTAAAATTTTTAAAACATGAATGTATTCATAAATCTGAAAATCCCTTTCTTAAAATCATGATTTCTATGCCCATGAGATTTTAGGAAAATCCCGCGTACCTCGATTATGAAGAATAATGGCTGATCCTTGAAGCCTACGATTTGGGGATTCCAAATCTCCGATCAATTTCAAAAATCCACGATTGAATCTTGAGTTTCTTGGAGGAGAAGTATATGAACTAGGGTTTTTATTTTGAGGGAAATCTTGAGAATGTCGTATATTATGCATATAGAGGTCTAAATCTCCTGTTTGGACGTTTTAAGAGACTTGTAAAAAAAGTCCAAAATACCCTTGTTAACTTCTGAACAAAATTGGAAAAAATTTAAACTGAGAACCCGATCTTATGGGCCACCGCGATGAGCTACTATCGCGGTGGCTCAATTTGGCCAACTCCGCGATGCGCCACCATCACGGAGTCTCACCGAAAATTGACCATCATTATTTAAACCCTCTCCGCAACGCGTCAAGTACAGGAAAGATGGTGTTTTATGACTAGGACTTAAATTAACCATAACTCCTTCACCGAGTGTCCGTTTTGGACGAATCTTATGTCGATGGAAAACACATTCAATTCCCCACACTACTAAAATGATTAACATGCCATATTTGCATAGGATTTAGTAGTTTTGGATTATCTACTCATAGAAATGATGGTTTTTGTTCTAGCCCAAAATGCGGGGTGTTACATTATCTCCCCCTTGGGATCATTCATCCCCAAATGATGGGTAGGAACGTTGAAACTTAAAGGTATAGAATAACGCGGACCTGATGTGTCTTCTAAGAAAGGATATAACTAATCTGAAACATTTAAACTTCTATCACGAAACTGAATTCTGAGCTGACTTGCCCTTACTTGTTTTAAGGAGCTGATTTACGCTGAGAGTTTAGGATACCCCTCCCCCGAAGAATTTATGCTCAAATCACACATATTGGATTTAGAAGTCATAACTTAGATAAGTACAAATCATGAGGCAACAAGATTTAGATCGTACAAAGGTATTTCACTGTCTGAGCTAAAATAGCTGGAAAATTTTTAGATTATGTGCTGAACTCTTATGAATTAAGTCATGATTAAATAACTGAATCTGAAACATGATGCTTGGACTGAACTGAGTTCGCAACTTACACGATCGAATAGATTATCTTTTGGGATGGTCATACGCATTGGACTTCAGATAGTAGGACTGGGTGAAAAAGTGGAAAACCATAGTAACTTGTCTGCCTGACTGCTAAACTGAATTATACGGGACACTTATACTTAACTGTAGTATCTCTTCAACACTCTTTCTAAAAAAGTTCTAGTAGCGTCAGGGAGCAAAGAATCTCTGACATGAGTTATACAAGACATCCAACTAAGGAATCACAACAATGACACTACTCTATAGCATGGAATATAGACATATAACCAATAAACTAAGATGGAATTACCAAACCTTAGGCAATGCAACCTCTTACTTTTGAGTTTAGCGACACTTCAAAAATACTCTCTCAACTATACTTTCCTCTTAAACACCATGCTCATTGATTTCACTTATTTTTCTCACATAGCCGCTGGTATTTCTATCTACTAATGTCTAAACTGAACTAAATCCCCTCATCATCTTCAAGCCTAACTTAAAATCACAAGACGCACCATATAATACTGTAGTACTAGTTTGAATCATGAATTTAGCACACCCTGCATTCACAATTCCTCATCTCCTACATAATTGTTATTGCCACTTCAGTAATTACCTTCAACTTCGTATTAGACATTCACAAACACTCAAGGTATCCATCCATATGCATACAAATATGACATTCAAGCCTATCTTCATACCCACATGTGCACTTCTAAACAACCACTCATAAAACATATTTCTCATATTCTCTACTATTTCTATCCATAACAACTTTCCTGCATTATTCAGATGATACACATAAAATATACTCAACTAACCAAGCCATACACAAAACTTCACCCCAAAATTCTTTTAACTTATAGACTTACATAAAACAAGCACACAATAATTTTTCCCAAATATAACACATAAAACTTCAACTAACCTTGACATGTATCAAAGGCTTGACCTCAATCATACTCCACAATTACTGCCTTAACTCAAATAAGCACACAACCATCTTTCATCAACAAGAAATGTTTACTCTTTTCCATCTAGATAACTGTTCGTCATCACTATCTCGACCTAAGGGAAAAGGTCACTGAAAAATTGGAATACCGGAATTCGGAACATGAGGGGAGTACTAAGCGTAACTTGATACCCCACTGAGGCGTGAGGAATAGATCACTCAAGGCATAGACTCATTGGAGAGATCTAATATGAGGACGTACCTAATATAAATCTGAATTTTCATTGATCGTTAAGAGTATCACATGTGCACAAGAGTCATGAACTGCATGATCTAAATTTTTGGAATTCATAACATACGAAAAGCGATTCTGACTGCTAAACAAACTGGGAACTCATCATACTAGGAAGTAGGAGAGTACATGATTCCTTATCATATGCCTGAACACGAGCTATGATCATGAAGCTGGACATAAAGCATGAGTTTGTATCGGAATAACCGAAGTAAACTGCTGAAATAAGAATAGATTGAGCATTATTCTTTCTCACGTCCAATTCCACAACTTATTGGCACATCTATTATCATCTGAAAACTTGACTTGGTCACTCGTTCTATCATCTCCCCCTTAGATTTAAGCCACTAATCTAAGTCTGTGAACTACTATATATACTCTGGTATAAACTGAAATTACTTTACTCTAGAGTCGGGGATATAACAATACACATAAAACTAAACTTACCCTGTAAGACGGTATCTTCATGTATAACCACCAATGCTAATACCTACTTTTAGGATTCAACCCTTAGGTTTCTATATCCCCAAAAGTCATCATATAACAGCTTAAACATTCACCAACTCAGATTGTTCTAACACTAAACATAGATATCTCCAAACCTTTGTCAGACCATACCACTTTTGTCATAGTCTACCAGCATTACGACTCCAAACTTATATCTCTCTACTATAAAAATCAAGATCATATCAAAAGGCTTAACATTATCTATCAAAACTCCTTAACTTGGCTATTTAGAACACCATATACCATTTAACTAGTCTTTCTCCACCTAGCAACTCAATGGCACTACTAGCCACACACAACATGTAATAGCCTTAGAAAAATACCACAACCTCATATCACCTTGGTATACTTCTACTTCATACATACAACATCATACTTCATTACGAATCAAATAAACTTAAAATCTTGCATGCGTTGTTCAAGTTTATTAAATTGCTTCCCTAAAACCAGTATCATTAACCAAGAAATAATCACATCCACCTTCATGACATCACTGCTATGCCTCAAAATCTACTACATACCTTCTTACAAGTAGTACTAGTCTACAACTACCAAAGAAAAGAAAGTCAAGGGGGTAGAGTCACATATTAGACATGGTCAACCTTAATCTTATATTATAACCCCATACAATCTTATCTACTTATACAACTTTCTCACATCACACTTACTTACCCAAGGTTACATTTAGACTACCTTCAAATTCTACAAACAACCTTGTGTCTATAATTATAACTTACTGGCTAATCTAGACATTTTCATACTTCGAGCAAACAATAACTCACCTTAGTTAATTACTCCTTCTCTACCTTCTACTAAACTAGCACACAAGGACATAACACTTTAATACCAACTCAATATCGCCCTTACCACTTTTCCTGTGATTACGCCTCTAAACCCCCAGTTCCATCCAACACAAGAACCAACAAAATGGACAATAAGTTGTCAGTGAATCGAAATAGGCCTCACACGGCTTCACTAGACTTTGAGTTTCAACAATACAATGATAACAAGATTACAAAAGATAGAAACTTGACACATAATAATCAATGATCTAAGGATACATATCTTACTCTGTATAAATAAAAAAATCTGAGTCAAACACTTCCCCCCCAGACTACCATACAATCCACATATGCTACTAGCTACCACATTAGCTTATCACTAAACAGGGCTAAGTCATCCTCAAACATCGGTTATTCAACTAAAATATTTATTTATACAAAAATCACCCTCACTTTGACTTCTAACTTTGTGACTTCACATCACCAACTTCTTGGTCCAACATCACTACCAACAAGTCAAGACACCGACACTTAACTTATACTACTACTCGGGTGGAAATATAGTTCCATCATTCTTCTACACATCATCCCCCTTAAGCGTGACGTCAGTAACATAAATTCTGAAAAGGACTGAATATACTTAATACCACAAGCTGAAAGCACGATTTCATCAGAATCAAAGTTCACACTACAATCAATACACTCTTAGGCACTAACGGACTCTGCATAAGTCCTTGCATAGTTTCAAAATCTTTTATGGCTCAATCATAAAGAACCATGTCATTTGGACTCTAAACTTCTGTGCTTGAATCACCCCAATAATGAGACATGTCTGAGAACATCAGAGTAAGAAAAAAATTGGGATGACTATTACTTTCGTATGGACGACACCATACCACGAATTAGAGTATAAAAGAGGAACATTCTGACTCTATTGCACGAACTAGAATATGAAGAAAGAGAGACATTCCTAAATGTCTTGTAGCCTCCTGCTTATAAGTGTGGCGCGCTACACACCCATAAACAAGACTCTACCCGACGTGATTTTGCAGACACTCTGGGACCATGGACCGTGCTCTGATACCAAGTTTTTCACGACCCAAAATAGGGTCTGGCCGTGACGGACATCCCGAACCATGAAGTCCCGGACGTCCTTCTCTATCTGATCTGGTAATCATGGACAACATTCACATCATAAAAGAAAATACGGAAATAAAATCTAATACGAAAATATGGTCATTAACTCTGGGTTTCAAGACATAAGAAAGAAAAAGTGCAATTCAAAACAACTGAATAAGATCTTACTCAGTCTGTGAAATCTCTACTACATCTCAAAACTGTTCTGAAAACTGGGACAAGGCCCCCATTAGACCAAAACCATATCTAATAATAGTTTCCTAAAAGTAAACAGGTCTTCTGGAATAAAGAAGGTTCACCAATTGGACACTACAACTCTGTCTGATAAAATCTATTACATTTCTGGACCCCTAGACTGAGCCTCAGAACCTGGAGGGGGGAGGGGGGGTCCATACAGATGTACTGGTATGCAAATTAATCCAAAATAAAACTTTTATATAAATAAAATAGTGGAGAGCAATTTGTTAAAACATCATGCATAAACAGTTCTCAAAACACATGGGCACTTTCTGAAAATCATAAGTCATTCTTGTCAATGCACTATCTGTTCTTTTTATTACTTCTGAGTTGGTGGTACGCCCCTACAATTCTAAAATCCCACGGGCTGTATGGAATTCGTCATTAACTATGCAAGAATCCTTTAAACATATGGTGGTCATGTGCTTTTGGCAAAATCATGCACTCTTTCATTATATGAATATTTTCAACATTTATCAACACAACTACCCTCTCTTTTGAAATCCAAATCTTAATCCAATCATAACACAATTCAAGATATTTTAAACCATGCTTTTCAAGGATGCTTTCAAAACATCTATAATATATGATACGTAAAGGAAAATCAAAACAAGAGAGGGATTTTACATAAGTCATGTTCTCAATTAAATCATCAACCTTAAAACACAAGCATACATATATATACCATTTCGAATCAATGTGGGGGAAGGTCAAAAGACCAAAACAATACCGTCAAGATTTCTAAAACATGAATGTATTCATAAATCTGAAAATCTCTTTCTTAAAATCATGATTTCTATGCCCATGAGATTTTAGGAAAACCCCGCGTACCTCGATTATGAAGAATAATGGCTGATCCTTGAAGCCTACGATTTGGGGATTCCAAATCTCCGATCAATTTCAAAAACCCACGGTTGAATCTTGAGTTTCTTGGAGGAGAAGTATATGAACTAGGGTTTTTGTTTTGAGGGAAATCTTGAGAATGCTGTATATTATGCTTGTAGAGGTCTAAATCTCCTATTTGGACGTTTTAAGAGACTTGAAAAAAAAAAGTCCAAACTACCCTTGTTAACTTCTGAACGAAATTGAAAAAAATTTAAACTGGGAACTCGATCTTATGGGCCACCGCGACGCGCCACTATCGCGGTGGCTCACTGGAAATTGACGAATGAGAATTTGGCCCACTCCGCGACGCGTCACCATCGCGGAGTCTCACTGAAAATTGACCATTGTCATTTAAACCCTCTCCGCGATGAGCCAAGGACAGGAATGACGGTGTTTTACGACTAGGACTTAAATTAACCATACTCCTTCACCGAGTGTCTGTTTTGGACGAATCTTTTGTCGACGGAAAACTCATTCAATTCCCCACACTACTAAAATAATTAACATTCCATATTTGCATAGGATTTATTGCTTTTGGATTATCTACGCATAGAAATGATGGTTTTCGTTCTAGCCCGAAATGCAGGGTGTTACATGTCTTTCTTGGGAACTAATAGCACCGGGACCGCACAAGGGCTCATACTCTCCTTGATGTACCCTTTGTTGAGAAGTTCCTCAACTTGACATTGCGATTCCTTGGTATCCGTCGGGTTGCTTCTATAAGCCGGTTTGTTGGGCAATTGTAAGTTCGGCACAAAATCAATTTGGTGCTCAATGCCTCGAAGTGGAGGCAATCCTTTTGGCAATTCCTTTGGAAAGACATCCTTGTAATCCTGCAAAACATGAGAAATAGGAGGAGAAATGGAAAAGTTAGCGGGGTTAGTATTAAAACAATATGCATTGCGTGGATCCATGCTTATTATATGCAAAGGAGAAATATTGACTCTGTGGAATCCCCTGAACAAGTCTCATGGATAGTCAAAAGAATCTTTAATGACACATAGGTGACGGCATGAGGAGTAAGTTTCTTATTTCTGTTGCTTATAAGAAGCTATGAGGTGAAGTTGAATATGTCAATGGAGAAGCCTGATTAATCATAATGTAGCTTGTCCTAAGCATGTTTTCATCCTCTGATTTGCACTACAGAAGCAGCTTAGAACTAATGACACAATGAGGAATAAGTGTAGATAGTAAACGTGTTTTCTGCAATCACAAGAAGGAAACAACTGACCTATTTTCTTCCAATGTGACTTAATCAGAGATGTATGGCAAGGGATTCAGGAATAGGTAGGATGGCATAGAAGAACCCTTCAATGGGAGCAGGAATGGAGTTGGGTGGTGCAGTAGTCCAAGGGAAAGAGTGCTAGAAGAAGATTGCTTAAGATTGAATTTGCTGCAACAGTGTATAACTTGTGGATTGAGAGAAATCAAAGAGTATATCACGGTAAAGCCAAGCCTGTGGAGATGATCATGCATTCAATCAAGACTATGTTTCAATTTATTTGCTCTCTCTAGGAATTCTCCCTGTTTTTTGTTTTTGTTTTTTAATTTGTATAGAGGTTTAATAGTTTGTACTTGAGAGGGAAGAGCTGGTTGGTTCCTCCCTGGTAATTAATAAAACTCGTTTAATTGCCAACAAAAAAATTGACTTTCCCAAAGATTTCATAAGTGCCACATAAACTTGAGAGAAAAAGAGCACCATGTAGTATTTGAAATTTGTATTATAAAAGTACTATAAATTACTAATATCTTAAAATATTTAAAAGTAATACCAAAAAATTTGCTAAACTTTCTAAATTTCATTTTTGTCACATGAATGGATAAAAAATAACATATATTGAATCTGTGCTGACACTAACTCCATTATATAGAATATATAAAGAAGTAACTTATAATTTGTTATTTCACCCAAGATGTTGCTCTTCTTTCTTTTATATCAGAAAAATATTTCTTTTTTATTCTTTTACTCAAGATCTTTCAAACCAGAAAGTGATATACCCAACTACATTTAATGATGTGAAACCTCATTTTTAAATAAAAACATTAAATCTAACCTAAAATATAAGCTATTGGAGTGAAATCATCGATGTAAAAAGATTAAGAGTTTATGGTTAAAAAAACACACTAAAATTGCTATTTTTCGTTTATACTTTAAGTATTCATTGTTCTGTTTATCTAGTTGAACTATCACTTTTTCGAAAGTTTAATACCTCAACTACCACTCTCTCTATATTAAAATATACTTCGCTGTTGAGTTGACCTATACATGCCTGCTGTCGATTTGAGAATGAGCTTTCGATACACTCAACATCGAGTTGTGTTTTAATACAGATGACGTGATAGCTGAGATAGATTTAAAAAAATAGATAATTGAATTATGAAACACTGCAGAAAATTATAGTATTTTTGGAGGGTTTTTTTTTTTTTTTTTTTTTTTTTTACCATTCACTCAATGAATAAAGAATAAATAAAGATACATTAGTCAAATAACTATTATCTTTTAGTGTGTGTGTTCATAAAGTATGTATTAAGCTAGCATGACCAGTAAATACCTAAAACCACAAAAATGTCATACACATCCACGAAAATCAATCAATAATTTAATCTTTCTCTGCATGTGAGATTAATTAATCATCAACTACCCCTTTCTAAAGCCACACTTACCATATATTATCTCCAAAAAATTATTATATATAGATATGCCATAATGTTAAACAATTACTCCCTCAAATTCTTATCATATGATGTTAAGTATAATATAATTAGTGGATTTTGGAGAGCGTAAAATGTACACAAACCTTATCTATACCTTATGTAAAAGTTATTTTTAATAGACTCTTATTATTCTTTTTGACACAAGACAATGAATATAAAAGATCAGATTGAGTTGATTCCTAACACTCTCATAATAGAAATTACCTTTTGGTGAAAACGTTTTACCTTTCAAAGTAGAGCTTTATTTTTTAATCCGAATTAGTCGAATTCAAAAATGAATATCGAACATCAAACTTGAAGTTTATATGATGGAATGAACCGCCATCTTTCCAACACACTGAATGGTGTATATTTATAACGTCCACGTTCATTTTGAAGTTTTAAATCCGCTATGGCGATCAATTATTATACAACTGTAGATACAGTTGACATTTAAATCTTATTTGACTGTTAAGACCAAAAAAAAAATCCTGAATATTTTTATTTAATATTTTGATGTTATAAAAAATAACAAAATTATTTAAATTTTAAATCTTAAAGATATGCGTGTACTTCACTAAATAATACTTAGATCTGTAAGTAATGTATTAAAGTATCAAATATTTGATTAAAATCTTTAGACATATTATTTGTAATTTTAGAGATTCAATATCTATAAAAAATAATTAATTATCATATTTTTTTAAAAAATAACTGTATTAAAAAAATAGTTTCACCAAGAGCATATTATTATAAAAATAATGGTTGTTTTCTTGATTCTTTCTTTTCAGCTATATAGTCCAACAATTTATAATGTCCACTAGGTCCTATTGGAAGGAATATTATATAATTTTAGCCTTTTCTGAAATGTTTGTCATGTGAAAAAATATTAAAACAACATCTACAATGGTAACACCAATAATTTATTTATGTAAATAGGTTATATCCCTTTGAGATAATTTTAACCTTTTCTGAAACGTTTATCATGTGAAAAAATATTAAAACAGTGCCTACAATAGTAACACCAATAATTTACTTCTTTTTTTTTTTTGTATATATAGGTGGGTTATATCCCTTTAATGCAGAACATAGATCAAAATATTATCATTGATAAATTAGCAATTATGAAGATGCTCATGATATTAATGGTGGCTACAATTTTATTTTGCAACTACCAACAAGCGATCGTAGCAAGAGAACTCGTTGTGACTGTGGACAATGATGTGAACAAGTTAGAAATACTTCCATGTTGGATTTTCCACTGGCCGTGGTGCCCACCATCGCCTCCACCACCGTCCCCATCCCCACCCCCTCCCGGCCCAGCAACAAGTTGCTCGGCTAGTGACAAAGAAAAGGTGCAGACGTGCATGTTCAACACAACTTCAATTGACGATTGCTGCCCTATATTTAGGAGCATACTTGGTACTAGTTGTCCATGCTATAAGTACGCTGACGATTTGGGTAATCTAGAATTGATTACTCTTAAATCTTATTGCGATGTCGTTAGCCCTTGTAAGGACGTTCAAGTAAGTACCATTTTCACTTATTGTTTAAGATTTTGACATATTCAAAAGTTAACCATCTACAATCATTTTTAAGATTTTTTTTTTGGAGTAATGATTGTGAAATTCAAAAAAAGAGAGAATATATTCTTCATTTCTAAAAATGATATATGTTCAAAATTTAGAAATTCCAAACGTATATACATTTGGAGAATATTTCTGTTAAAGTGTCTTATTATTTATATTTATGAAATTCTACTTAGAATTATTTTTCTACTTAGTGAAAAAGTAGTTCTTTCATTTGTGAATATAGTGCCTAATGATGCTTTTATGTAAATTAATAATTTCAGGTAATTAAGCTATCCAAGGAGGAGGAGTAAAAAATGAAGTTTAATGCTTAATTCAATATCTTTTATTAAATAATTTGATGTTAATTACCTTTTCTAAGGGTACAATTGTAATGTTGTGTTTTAGCAAAGTATTTGGACATGTATGTCAAAGTCAAAGTGTTGGTATAATAAAACAACATTATATTACTCTTCCGTTTTATTTTATTTGACCATATAAAATTT
The DNA here is from genome assembly GCF_002878395.1 of Capsicum annuum. NCBI lineage: Eukaryota > Viridiplantae > Streptophyta > Magnoliopsida > Solanales > Solanaceae > Capsicum > Capsicum annuum. The sequence goes on from NC_061111.1 coordinate 44,590,723, forward strand.
TCTTTTATTTGTCTACTTGTCAAATCAAGAGGAAAAAAATTCCAAAAATTACCGCAAAAGTATGGAAAAAAACCCGATCGACTTTCACATACTAATCGAAAAAATAGATCGACCTGTGTTTATGATGCTACTCCCAAAATCGTACTAGTAATAAAAGAATATTAAAAAAACTTATAAACCCTTTTGAAGTGATTAGACCATATTTTAAGGGGAAAAGACAAAAA
>NC_061111.1:44593946-44615467 GCF_002878395.1 Capsicum annuum
TGATTAAAGCAATATATTTGTAGTTATATTTCTAATATTTCTTGGTTATTGTTGGCTTCTCTATAAGAAGATGAAAACTTCTATTATTTATAGTTATACTGGTTATCAATTTTTAGTTGCAAAATCGAAGATGAAAACTACTTATAAGAAGATAAAAACTTCTATTATATATCGATATAGGGTGTAAAATAATTATTTAGTATAATCTTATTGGGTTATCAGTTTACCAATAAAAAAACTAAAATCAAACAAATAACACAATAATTTTTTTAATAAAATCGTACCGATAAAAATGTTATTGATTTATACATTATCATATATATTTATCGGTATGATTTTTGTACACTCCTAAATTAATTGTGATTTTTTACTCCATTAATTATAATATGAAACGTATTTGTGCATGTGAGTCTCCTCAATATCTTAATCGAAACACTAATCGAAGAGTACGATGAATCACTAACCAAAAAAATTAATTTCATATTTTTAGCACACTAAAAAATATAATTCTTGTATATAGTAGCATATTTAATCGACGAAAATTTAACATTTCACTACTTTGGAGTAGAGGAAAACTCAAAAGTATAATTTTCTTAAAGACAAATCGGATAATTAAGGATAAAAGTGATTATTTTTTTATATAGAATAAATATAAGAAAATTGTTAAATTAATAAGGTAATTGATACTTCTTCTTTTTTTTTTTATTTATTTTTTTATATAAAACATAAAAATTTATTACATAGAGCAAAAATAAATTATTTACACTAGGTGTAAAATATAAATAAATTTAATTACATAAAGTCAAAAAAATTATAATTGTTAAATGTGGAAAAAGTATGGGTGGGGACCGAGACATTGGTGGAAAGAGGAATTGTGGGGGACCACCTTACTTTTTATAAGAAAGTGAACAACGTAATTATTTATTACATGGAAGTAGGGGTGGGCATTGTATGGTATGGTATGGTATCTTAAATTTCGGTACGGTAACTTCAGCTTTCGGTATCTAAAAGAACCATACCACTACCATACCAAATTAGTTTGGTATGGTTCGATATTTTCAAATTCGATTTCGATATTTTTTGGTACGGTAATTCGGTAACCATACTTTATTTAATTTCGATTTACATATATTCATATAAAAAAACTATAATTTTAAAACTTAAAAACATCTCAATCATATCAGACTAACAACTATCTTTATTAATCATCTACACAAAAAGAACATTTCAATCACGATTGAGTATCTAAGATGCAAACTCTAAACAAAATTACCTAAACTTAAGCATAGTACTTCGAAATAATAAACTTCTCAAAAAATTTATTTCTGAATAAAAGTTACTTTTATGTTCAATTGTCTAATGGATGACATATAAATATATTTAATAATCGTAAATATAATATATTTGGGTTTTATATGTTATTCAAAAACTTCGGTGCGGTATACAGTAATTCGGTATTTATTGCATAAATACCAAATACCATAATAATTTAAAACTTCTATCAAATACCATAACATCCATATCGCGGTATAAAATTTTTTGCTTTCAGTATAGTATTTGGTATATACCATACCATGCCCGCCCCTATGTGGAAGGGCAATTTTTCTGAAAAATGACTTTTAATTGATTTGACAACTCACTGCATTATTTTTCCTTGATTTTCTCATAACACGTAAGAAATTCTTACGTTTTACGTGTTTTTATGACACAACATAAGAATTTCTTACTTTTTTTTAAAAAAAGTGTAAAATGTAAGAAATTCTTACGTTTTTATAAAAGTCAACTCCGTTAGTTGATCGTTAACAAAAAAGTGACAAACATAATAAATTATTACGTTTAGCCTATTTTGGTAACTTTTTAAATAGGTGGCCTATTTTGGTTATTTTTTAATTCTGTGGCTCATTTTGGTTCCGAGTTCTGATTTTGCTTTTAGAATTCAAATCCAAGATTTTGATAAGAAAAATAATGAATGTTATCCTACCATATGATGTATGGGAGACTAATACTATACTATAATGTCGAGAAAGGAAAGAAAACTTTCATCTCAAAATTTGACTCAAATGTAGTTTCATATTCTTTATTGGGGGGTGTGGAGCAGTGTCAAACCAAAATACTCAACAAGAATTAGTTGTCCCGAAAAAGAAGGTGATTCAGCCGCATCATTCAGTATAGTTACCTTATTATGAATTCACTTCAGTCACTCGCTCTACCTTTGTATCGCCCCTCCTTGTGGTTAAGATAACGACTTCAAACATGACTATTTAATTCTTTTTCTGTGTTGCTTTTGTATTTTTTTTTCTTTTTACGTACCCTTCTAAATTTGGATGTATATCCCTCGTTTCTTCTTGGACTTTAGGGGATGCAAGACATTTGATTAGCTTTTCTAACATGTTCTTTGGCGAATGCAGTTCCCTTATGTTGGGGTGTTTTTCCGCCTTTTTGAATGAGATGTTCTAGAAGGTCGGCTAAACTAGTAGGAAAATACTTATTTCAAAAATAATTTATATGTATTTTGGAAGTCAATATTTACTTGGAAAGCAAGTGTTAGAAACAAGTGTATGAAACAAGTTTTACGCTTGTCAAGAAGATAACATTTGCATGAAATCTTGAAGACAAGTGTACTTGCACTTGTCAAAATTTTACTTGTTCATCTCCACTATAAATATCCCCTCAATTCTTATTGCAAAACACATCCAAAATTCTAATTTACTCTTTATCATCTCTTCTCTCAAGCTTCTCTTCATCCTTTGCCTTTTCCTTTTGTATTGTTTTGTTTTTTGACTTGTCTTATTAAATAATTTTCTAGTTTAACTTATTGGTATTTGTATTAATAATTTTGTTGATTTCTGTATCCTCTGGTTAATTAGGAAAGATTACTTAATCCTGAATATCCTCTAATTAATCAGGAAAGTGCTTGTTTAATTTTGAAAAAATATTTCGCACTGCTGAAATAATTTTGTTAGGATAGTGCCTAGCACGACTCAAGTATAATTAATATATCACTTATTATAGTATCATAATAATATTTATTTAATATTCAATACCATTAATTTGTTAATAAATAATTTTACTACTGATATAATTATTATATAAATTATAATATTATTATTGTAGTAGCAACATTACTATACATTATTATACTGCTAATATTATTATTGTTATATTATTATTTTTTTAACAGTTAAATAATATTGTTATTAGTGTTTTACCACTATTTTCTCCAATAATCTAAGAAACTATGACAAATAATTCTACTTTTGGTATTTCTTCTACCGACGCAACTCCTAATACTCCTGTTTCAGTTGTTCTACTATATGTAAAGTCGTTTCCTGATGTTTCAAATATTGAAATATTTGCTGATGAAAACTTTAAAAGATGACAAGAATAAATTTTTTCACTACTTGATGTCCATGATTTTGCATATTCTTTGTCATAAACACAACCTGATGCAGACGTTGATAGCTAAATTTTGGAGTTATGGAAATACGCCAATAAGGTATGGCGCCATACTATTTTACAAATAATTTCTAATGAACTATTTGATGTGTATTGTAGTTGCAAAGAAGCAAAAGTCATTTCGGATGCTTTAATTAAGAAGTTCACGATTAAAGATGCAACCAAACAAAAGTTTGTGGTTGAAAAAATTTACAATTGGGAAATGAGTGATGTGAAAGAAATGAAAATTCAAATAAATGAATGTCAAAAATTCTTTGAAGATTTGAAGGTAGAGGAGATCACTCCACCAGAAACATTTGCAGCTTGAGCGTTGATTGAAAAATTACCCGAATAATGAAATGACTATAAAAATAACTTGAAACATAAGAAAACAAACTTTATTATTGAGGAAATAATAACTCATATTCTAATTGAAGATATCAATAGAAAGGAGTCATTCAAAGCTAAGCATGTTGCACTCAAAGCAAATCTAGTAAAAGGTCAAAACAACAATAACAAAAGAATGGTAATAAGTCTCAAAGTTACAAGCCTAGTAATCTCAATTTTAAGAAAAGAAAAGGTACTTGGTTTACTTGTAGAAAATCAGGGCATTTTGCCGCTCAATGTAGACATAGAATGAGAAATAACAAAGAAATGAGAAATTCTGCCAAAGCTAATTTAGCTTAAGAAGATGAAATAATTGCAGCTGTGATTTTTCAAGTGAATATGGTGGAACATATAAAAGAATGGGCGGTATACTCTGAGGCTACTCGACACATTTGTACAAATCGAGAAGCATTTGCCTCCTATACATCAATAGGAGATGACAGTGAAGTGGTCTACCTTGGAGACTCAAGAACTGCTAAAGTCTTGGGCAAGGGTAAAGTGCTTCTTAAATTTACTTTGGGAAAAACTTTAGCTCATGAATGTGCTACATGTTCCTACAATGTGAGTTAAACTAATTTTTGTGGCTTTGTTGGATAAAGCTGGAATGAAAGTGTCTTTTGAATCTGATAAAATCATTTTGACAAAAAATAATGTATTTGTGGGAAAAAACTATCGTAACCATGGATTTTATGTACTTAATACTATCAATAATAATGCATTAGCTTCTACTTATATGATTCAGTCTATTTCTTCATGGCATGCTAGATTAGGACATGTTAATATTAAGTATATAAAGAATATGCAATCACTTGATTTAATATCTAATTTAGACTCAAATAATTTTGATAAATGCAAAATATGTGCTGAAGCTAAAATTATTAAAAAGTCATGTTTTTCAGTTAATAGAGAACTGTATTGTTATCTTTGATTCACACTTATTTGGGTGATTTAAAGCAAATTATGATTAGAGGAGGTAAAAGATATTATCTGACTTTTATTGATGATTTCTCTAGATTTATTAAGTTGTATTTTCTTAGAAATAAAGATGACGAATTTGATGCTTTTATATCTTATAAATCTAAAGTTGAAAATTAACTTTGTATAAAAATCAAGAGAATTAGATTTGATAAAGGTGGAGAATACGTATCTTTAAATATTTTTTTGTAAAAAAGAAGGTATTATTCATGAAGTAACTCTGTCTTATTTTCTCGAGTTTAATGATGTAGCTGAAAGAAAAAATAGGATATTAAAAGAAATGATGAACTCTATGTTAATTAGCTCTAATGCACATGATAATTTGTGGGATGAAGCTATCTTATCTGCATGTCATTTACAAAATAGAATTCCTCATAAAAGAAATGGCAAAACTCCTTATGTATTGTAGAAAGATTATAAACCCAATTGAAATATTTTAAAGTGTGGGGTTGTCTTGCTAAAGTTCTTCTGCCTGAACCTAAAAGGAGAAAAATAGGTTCTAAAACCGCTGATTGCATGCTTATTGGATATACTAAACATAGAGTTGCATATAGATTTCTTGTTTTGAAAAGTGATGTACTTGATAGTAATACTATAATTGAGACAAAGAATGTTGAATTCTTTTGTCACAGCCCAAAAGACCATGAGTGGCACCCACACTAATCTTCCTATGGAAGAACCATCTAAATCAAACCATTACCCAATTACTTCGTCAATATTAAGATGATGTTATCATAAAATCAACATAATAATTATAATCCAGAGCTAATCATTATTAATGAGGAAATCCAACAAACTACTTATTGAAATTTCCAAGACCTGAAAGTCATCGTACAAGAACTTCTAAACAATGACTATGTCCAAAAGATATATCCAAAAATAAAGTAAATAAAGAATGTTTCATTGCCCGAAAGATAGACAAGAATAAATAGGATGACCCATGGAAGTATGGAGACGAAGTTCTCATCCTTGGATCAAGATCTACTATCAAACTCTAGATGTAAGGTCATGTCTGAGCCTCTTGAACACTTTCTGCACTCAACAAAAAAAATATAGGATAGTATCAGTACAAACCACTATGTACTAGTAGGTATCATAGGCCAACTCAATTTAATAGCATGTACACAACATAAATCAAATAACAAGTAAACAGACATCATCACATAACAAATATTCAATGAATCAATAATACAGCAACAACAGGTCAAACAGTGCTCACAAACAAGCCATATAACCATTAAGAGTATCAATCATACTGCAAACATCCACAGAATCAATAAAAATATGTACATACATGCTATGGGACTTATTTTTGCCCAAATAGTCATGACCTGCAAGGAACAATCTATGTTCATGTACCGTACAGGCGTGGTACCCGATCCACTATATACATATCCTTACCAGCGTGGTACCCGATCCACCATAAACATATCCGTACCGGCATGGTACCCGAACCACCATATACATTTCCGTACCGGAATGGTATCCGATCCAACATATACATATTCAATACCGATGTGGTACCCGATCCAACATATACATATCCGTGGTACCTGATCCACCATAAACAAGTAATTTTAATATCAAATTTACACTACCTCACAACATATAATACGATGTACTAAGTTTTCAAGTACACTTAAAGTCATAAGACAATTTCATCAAGTAAATTTTCAATAATCATTTATACACGCCTCAACAATCCAAACATCATCAATTTTAAGGATTTTCGAATACCAATCAATAAGTATCCAATTCAGGAGCATACACACAATTAAATTGAGTCTAAAATCCAATTAAACTGTAACCTACCTCAACCAAGAAATTCAAATGTAAGCTACTTTGCAAGGTCCTTGCCTCTCCATAAAGTCTCTGAATAATTAAAATCTGTTCAAATACATAATTTTCATAAGAATATGAATCTAATGAGATCCATTCTTACAAACTCTTACTTTCAGAATTCCACACCTATGCCTAAATTGACAAAATCGTGATGAATCAAAATCTGATAATCTAAAGGTAAGGGAACAATTAAAATCGGGAGCTACAGTGCTACTATTTATGAACTGGAAATCGTTTATACTATTTTCATTGAGTCATTATTAACCAATGATTGTCCACCTACTTTAGTCGACATTAGATCATAAAGGAATCATTATTTAATCTAGAGAAAATAGTCTATTACCACCCCAACCTTTAGTCGAAATCCCAACTACACACTCAACCTTTAAAGGTGACCTATTACCCTCTTGAACTAGTTTAAAGTGGAATTATTACCCCCCCTGAACGCTGACATGGAAAGAGAGTGTGTTTCACTCTCTTTAAAGAGAGTAAGGATGATTTTTTTATTAAAAAATTATTTTTAATATTTCTTTATTTTCTTTATTCATTTTTAATTATTCTTTTTCTTTATTCATTTTCTTTCTTTCTTCTTCTTATTCATCTTCTTCTTACAAACAATGACATCCAACAACTCATCAATGGCATAAAAAATTAATTTATTATTTTTCTTATCTCCAAGCACAAAATCGATTGGTTTCGACTTCAAATTCGTCGAAAATTTCAAAATGGGTATTGTTCATTATTTTCAACTTCAAGATTGTTGGAATTTTAAAATCATTGTTGTCCATTATTTACGACTTCAAAGTCGTTGTAAATTTTAAAATGGGTTAGAAGATCTCTGCAACAAGGATGATAATTTTTAATACCTCACTTACCAGGACATTACAACTCAATTTTCAAAATCTTCCAAATAATAGTACAAATCTGTCTTCCCATGAGCAGAAATTATACATACATGCATCCCAAACAGGTTTAAGGTTGTACACTAGACATATACATGGAATAGGAAACAAAAAATTATGCTTTAAGTACATTCCTTGAAGAAGAAAAAGAATCTATCGCACCAGATTGTTCTCATACAAATTAGATCCCAAAAAAATAAGAAAAAGGAAGTGTTTTGATAGTGTCTATGTTACAATCTCATCCATGGTTTCACTAGGTCCTCTAAAAATATACACGACAAGTACACTAAGCTCCAGATTTGGGGATTTTGAATTGCTTCTTGACAACCTGAGAGGCCTCCGAATCTCCTCGATGATACAGGATCCTAAGGAGGGTCTTGGTATCAGCACCTAAATTGCCCCTTCCGCCTTGCATCTCTAACTCACTAGCAGGTCCATTTCAGTTTTTTTAAAAAAACTGAAATGGAACTTAGATATATTTCTTCGTTGTCTTCTTCACTTTTGTGTTCGTTGTTGGGGGGAGTTAAAGAGGTCAAGCGATTCGAGAATGAGTTATGAAAGGCAAGACTGAAAAAATTAAAGAGAATGAAATGAAAAAGAAAAGAGAATGAAATGGAAAAGAAAAGAAAAAATAAAGAGAAAGCATAATAAATAAAAAATGATCTATTATAGTTGTTGGACCAAAATGGCTTTTGAGATTGAAGAAAGAGAAGAAGATGAATAGAAAGGAGAAAGATGAATTGAAAGGGAAATGAAGAAGGAGATGTAGAAAGAAAGATGAATAAAATAATGAAGTAATAATTGTAGAAGGAAATGAATAAAAAATTGATTAAAAAATTAAATATATTTTACACGTGTCAAAAATGCGTGTATCTCACCTCTCAACATAAATGTGGTTGTGGATTTTTAGGGGTATTATAATTTCAATTTTAAATAGTTTAGGGGGGTCATAAATTTGGTAAAAAAGGTTCAGGGGGTAATAGGTCAGATTGAAAGGTTGAGTGTGTAGTTGGGATTTGACTAAAGATTGGAGGGGTAATAGACCATTTTCTCTTTAATCTACTTTAATACTAATACCCAAAATAACTAAGATTATTGCAGGTGAACAGTATGAGGGAGAAATATCATACAACCTATTAACACATTTACTGCCATCAACTTGTACAATTCATGCCAATTAAATGGGCTAATCATTACCTAATAATTGATCCCTAATTCAAGTCAATTTGCAAAACCCCTCAAAAGGTTAACAACTGCAAAATGCCCACTGCCACCGTAACATTACAAAAGTCGATTCAGCCATGATATGGTAGTTATGCTACTAATTAATAGAATTTTATTCCCTCAATTGTAATAGACTAATTAATTCTATCACTAAACCCATTTCTTTGAACATATTTTTCACTATGTGGTAAAATCTCTCATGCACTTGTTGAAAGAAAAAATGAATCTACCTCTAATATTGAGGAACTAAGAAAAAGTAGAAGGCCTAAAAATGAATATTTTTCTTATGAAAATGATTTTTAAATTTTTCTTATCGATAATGAACCATCAAATTATTTTAAAGTTGTATCTTCTTCTAATGTTAAATTTTGAAAAGAGGCAATAAAAATTGAACTTGATTCAATTATGAAAAATAATACATGGGTTATTACATGTCGATATTGAGTTTACACACTAACTGAGAGTGCTTGAATTGCTACTAAAATGGAGGGATGAGTTATTAATTCTTAATAAATTTATAGTCCTTATGGATGATGTATTTAAAACAGTGCACACTTGATGAATTTACCTATATGAGAAGTGGAATGGGGCCGTTCCTATGAGACTTTTGACCTTAGTCTCTAGAGCTTTCATGAATATTATGCACGCGCATGGCCTATTGGAGAAAAACCGCATTGAACAACAAAATTATGGTCAAAATATGATTGATAAAGTCTCTGACTTACAACAAGAGTTATTCAGTTCATAGAAATATTTATTTCACCGATAACTTTGTAAATTAAATTTTATTGGTCTAAGTTTGGTTCATAGTTTAGAAGACACCAAACCTACTGTATTTTATCCATGCAAATCCAGCAAGTTAAAATATTTTTTTCTATAAATTATTTTGAAACAATGTGGGGATTGTAGGAAAATATTTATTTCAAAAATAATTTATATGTATTTTGGAAGACAATATTTACCTGAAAAGCAAGTATTAGAAACAAGTGTATTAAACAAATTTTACACTTGTCAAGAAGATAACATTTACATGAAATCTTGAAGGCAAGTGTCCTTACACTTGTCAAAATTTGGTTTGCACAACCAAAATTCTAGTTTACTCTTTATCATCTCTTCTCAGAATTTTCTCTTCATCCTTTGCCTTTTTCTTTTGTTTTGTTTTTTGACTTCTCTTATTAAGTAATTTTCTAGTTTAACTTTTTCGTGTTTGTATTAATAATTTTTCTGATTCTTGTATCCTCTGGTTAATTAGGGAAGATTATTTAATCCTGAATATCCTCTAATTAATCAGGAAAATGCTTGTTTAATCCTAAAAAAATATTTCACACTGCTGAAATAGTTTCTTAGGACAGTGTCTAGCACGGCTCAAGTATAATTAATATATCACTTAATATAATATATTGATGATACTTATTTAATATTCAATATCATTAATTTGCTAATAAGTAATTTTATTATTGTTATAATTATTATATTAATTATAATATTATTATTATAGTAGCAACATTACTATACACTATTATATAATTATACTGCTAATATTATTATTGTTATATTATTATTTTGTTAACAATTAAATAATATTGTTATTAGTGTTTTACCACTGTTTTCCCAAAAAAAAAACATTCTTGATTTCCTCTTCCATGATATCTCTTCTATCTTTGTACTTCAAATTTATGTGCAAATTGAATTAAAGGATGCATAAAATCCTGATTTATAGAAATAGATGAGTGTGTGTGTTGGGGGGGGGGGGGCGCATTAAAAACTCAAGTATTACGTGGTGTTCATCCAAACACACACTGTTTAAATTTTGGTAAATCTTTTTTTTTGGTTAAACGAGAATTCATTAAAATAAATTAAGAGTTTACAAAAGTAGAAGGGGTCCTGGAGGCCCTTGTATTTGAAGAGTTGATTACAAGAATTGTACTATTAGAGTTACATGCCACAATTTTCCTGGGGAAAGTAGTTCCTAGTATGTCTGCATTCAATTTCCTGTCCGCATACATAGGAGGAACTAATAAAATTTGTGGTCTGTCTAAAATTGCACTCTTGTCCCCTTCCTTTGCTAGTACATCTGCAACTCTATTTTATTCTCTAGATGTGTATCTAAGATCCGGAGCTCCCAGCACCCGCATCAACGACCTGCACTCCAAAATGATGTTAACATATGGTATGTAATGCTGAGTAATACCCATTATGGATTGCATGGAGTTAGTACCAATAACAAGAGAAATTAGATTTCTTTTTAGAGCAAGTTTCAATCCATTAAGGATGGCTAGAAGTTCAGCCTAGAGGGTGAAACATGGCTGAAGGATCTCGTGAAGTCTATTATCCAGACTCCTCTTGAGATTTTAATCACACCCCCTATCCCACCCTTGCCTGGTTATTTTCTAACAGCTTCATCAGTGTTGAGCTTAAAGGTTCCAGGGTCGGGGGGTTCCTATTTTACATAGTAGATGATAGTGGTGAGATTCTTACTTAGAGTAGGATTGTCCACAATGAGGTGAAACTCAGTGGCAAGGGTTATAGTGTGAGCTGTGGATATCTCAAAATTCTTGTTGTTAAATAGATTCTCATTCCTATTTAACCAAATATTTCATAGATAGAAAGGGATGATGTGATCCCAAGTAAGCCAGGCATTAAATTATTTGTTCTTAATAGCCCTACAAGTATGAAGCCAGTTAGCATCTGTTATGGTGCTAGAGTCAAAGTTTTGGATGGAGATACTAATGCTAGCCATCTCATTCCAAAGGGTGGTGGCTCTAATATAGTTAAATACAATATGGTTAATATCTTTCTCTTGATTAGTGCATTGAGTGCACTGATTGCTAACAGCTAAGCCAATGTTATAGAGGTAGCTTCCAATGGAAAGTCTCTTATGGTGGAGAAGCTAGATAAAGGTTTTCACTTTGTTAGGGATATTGAGATGCCAAATCCATTGGAACTCTTTCCCTGGGGGTGTATGGTGAGTGTGAGAGTCATTAATGGAGTGGTAAGCAAATTTCATAGAGAATTTTCCATTTTTGGTAGTGTTCCAGAAAAGAATGTCTTCCTTACTAGTGTGCTTAGAGGTGTAGCAGTTTTGAATTATGCAAGACAACACAGTAGAAAATTGAAAGGATATAAGGTCAAGATTGCACTTTTCATTAGAGAAAATAGAGCTGACCCTAAGTTGGTCTTCACCTTTATTGATAGGGCCATTGATTTGTGATCTGAAGGTTTCAAAGTTAGGAATCCATTCAAAGTTAGGAATCCATTTATACTTGAAAAAACTAATACTATTCCCTTTATTGATGGCCCACCTAATGGTTTTTTGATAGATGCCCCAGCCTTGATTGATGCATTTCCAACTATTGGAGGAAATTCTCCTTCTTTGGTTGTTGTTATGGGGTCTACAGTACTTGAAGAGCAGCTTTGCCCAGGGAGCTTTGGGTGTTGTGATACATTCTCTAAGCAAGGCTGGCATGTTGGGCTTTGTTTTGAAGTTCACTTTTACGGATGTCTAACCCACCTTTATTCTTAGGGAAATTAAGGGTGTCCCATCCTACTAAATGGATTTTATTTCTCTCAATAGTGGTGCACCACAGAAAATTCCTTTGGATTTTGTTAATAGCCTTAGTGGTTTAGCAAGGTAGGTTGGTGAGTTATAAGAGTGGTATGGAATACTGCTTAAGGTGGCTTTTGCTAAGATGGTCCTGCCAGCCATGCCAAGTATTTTAGTTTTCCATCCTGCAAGCTTGGCTTGTATTCTATCAACAATGTATTAGAAGTCATTATGAGTAGGTCTGGAGTAGAACGTGAGAAAACCTAAGTATTTGCCAAAAGTGGTGCTGATAGAAATATTGAGAGATGTAGAGCATCGGTTGGCCATGTCAATGGTGCAGTTTTGAGAGAAGTTGATTTTAAATTTTTGGAGGTTGAGCTTTTGGATAGAATAGTCACAGAAATTTTTAAGGGCATTGGTGTTGGTAGTTCACTCTTCAAGTGTTGTTCTAGAGAAAAGGGTTAGGTCATCAGTAAAAAATAAGTTGGAGAAAGTTGGACCTTAAGGATTCACTGAGATAGAGTTCCTCTTCCTATCCTGGACCATGGTGCGAATAGTTCTGGACAACATTTCCATGCAAAGGATCAAAAGGTATGGGGAGATGGGGTCTCCCTATCTAATGCCTCTAGTGGGATTAAAAACAGTGGCCTTTTTGCTATTAACCAGAATGGAAATGGAAGAGATAAAGATGCAGGACATAATAAGCTTGACTAGGTTGGCAAAGAAGTTAAAGTAGACAAGAGTATCTCTAATAAATGACCACTCTAATCTATCAAAATCTTTTTCTAAATCAATTTTCAAAATCATATTAGCTGCTTTCCCTTTAATTTTCCTAAAATAAGTGAGGAACTCTTGAACAATGATATCATTGTCTGAGGCTCTCCTGTTGGAAAGGAAGCTTTCCTGACAAGGTCCAATTATGGAGGGTAAGATAGACTTGATTCTACTGACAATAAGCATGGTTACAAGCTTGTAGAAGGTGTTACACAACCCAATGGGTCTGAAGTTTTTGATAGAGGCAGAATTTTGGCATTTTGGGATGAGATAGATCAGAGTCATATTTATGTTTGGGTCCATGGTACCAGAATTGAAGCAACTAGAACAAAAGTCAATGACTTTTCCATTCACTATGTTCTAATATTTTTGGTAAAAAATGAGGAGAATCTCATCAGGACTCGGTGATTTGGTAGGTTTGAAAGCCATGATGGCTCTATGGATTTCACCATTACTGAGAGGAGTGCTGAGGAGGTCAATCTCCTCTCAGGAAAGAACCTTAGTGGTGACATGGTTTGCATCTTTTTTAGAAGAGATGTGATTAGTGGTGTAGAGTTTGGAGTAGAAGACAAGGATGTGGTTAGTGATTTTCTCCTGATCAGTGATGGGATTTCTACTAGGGTCCTGGAGAGTTAGGATCTTGTTTCTTCTCCTTCTATTAAGGGTTTTAGTATGGAGGAATCTAGTGTTAGATCTCCCTGTTGGAGCCAGGTTATCCTGGACTTGGTTTTCCAAAATTCCTCTTTAAACTTGAGAAGGTTGTCAAAGTCTTTTAAAAGTCCAGTTTCCAAGTTTGGAGGTAAAAACTATGAGGGTAAAGGCTGGAGTTTTGGATACCGCTGATTCTAGCCAGAGTTCTTTGCATTTTTTAAAAAAGTTACCAAAGGTGTTAGCATTGCAGATGGTAGCATTATCCTGATGTTATTGGGAGGGTCAAAAAAAGAGTGAATAGCATCACAGAAGGAGAGGTGTTCACACCACATGGGTTCTATTCTAAAAGGATTCTTCTCTCTAGGAATAGTCGGGTTAGTCAGAGTGACCAAAAGAGAACAATGGTCAGAGTGACTCCTGGGTAAATGGCTAATACAGGTGTCAGGGTATTTAGTTATCCAGGAGTCATTGGCCATACATCTATCTAATCTCTCAAGGATAAGGCTTTTCCTATTCTTGTATCTCTTATTAGTTCAGGTAAACTTACTCCCTTTAAAGCCTAGATCTACCATGTTGAGTTGATTTAAGCATTTCCATTAAAGTTCATTCCTTTTATTATTAATGTTATTTCCTCCAAATTTCTCTTTTGCTTGAAGGACTTCATTAAAGTCCCCACTAATGAACCAGTCACCCTTATAGGTCTGGGAAATTATAATAGTCTTTTAAAGGTTGCTTCTTAATTCTTATGATAAAGTTGTTACTAGAATAAATTCCAGAAAAAAGCCAAGAATGAGAGTAGGAGAGTACCTTAATCATGACATGAATACCCTACTCAGTGATAGAGATTTCTTCAATCTTAAAGGTGTTCTCTTTCTACATAATGATAATTCCCTCAGATAACCCCTAGCCTCAGACTGGATTTGGTCATCAAAACCCAACTCTTCAGTGATTTTCTTGTGATCTTTCATCTTAATTTCTAGAAATAACAACATAGAAGGTTTATGTATTTTGACAAGAGAGGTGCAATGCCTTTTGAAACTAGCACTGTTAGCACCTCTATCATTTTGTATCAGGAAGCTTGTCATGCTCATAGGGGTTTATTGGGTTCCCTTCTACTCTTTCCCCTTGCTTAAGTTGTCTTGGGGTTTTTTCATCTAGATTGCCTTCAGGGTTATAGCTAAGTGGGAAGAATCCAAAAGCTTGTCGACTCTCAGATGACATTTCCTCAAGTTCTCTGGACAGTAAACTATAGTAGCTTCTCTGCAGGACTCTTTGAACTCTTTGTGGAACATGTTTTCTAGAGAGAAAGCCTCTATGTCTTGTTCCACGAAGGATTTTAGAATCCCCTAGAGCTCCTGATTGCACTTTCTTAGATATTTTATTGGATTTATGTTTCGCCTTTCTGGGTTTCCTTCCTGAGTGTGTGGGAAGGTGTTCTGAAAGAGTTGTCCCTGGGGTATCTAGGGAATAAAGAGGGGGCTGACTAATGTGGATGACATGTTGGTGGGAAAGAATGTCTGGCTCTGGAATTTCTGACTCATTAGGAGGTTGTATTCCTCTGAAGAGAGATGTCCCACATACCCTAGAAACTGAGCATGTAAAAGGCTTGCATCCATACTTGGCTCCCCAGCCTTTGGATTGCATGGTCTATGCAATCCCTAACCAGTTTTGCCAAGTAATTAGGGTCCTAGAGTAGGAGCACTACTAGTTAGTTGTGGACTGTTGCATTCAGGGTGAAGCTCATGTCTTGAAGTGTCAACTCTAGCCAGGATTGAGGATTGTGATCCAGTGGGAGTGAAGCTAACACTAGGAATAGAGGGTGTTGGGAGCTGGGGTTGTTCCCATGTTGAAGTTTTCCATCTTTGGTTCTATTGTGAGATGGATGGGAGTAGAGGAATTGTATACATCCTTTCTGATGGGTGAAAGGGTTTTTTGGTATGGTGGAGTTAATTGATTCTACCCCGGGGTCATGTCAACAACTCCAACATGATAATTTATAAAATTCTTTGATGGGATAGTGGGAGATGTGGAGTTAATGTAGGAAGTAGAGAGGCTTTGATGGGGGATAATAGTGTCTTGAGAGTTCTCTAGCGAATATTATAGGGCCCCTCCATTGACAAACTGTGGGGATATGGGGCTATCTATACCCTTTTATCCATTAGAAAGGGTTAGAGGATAAAATTAATAATTAATGTGGGAGTGGGTTCCACCACTTGAGCCTTCTCCAAAGAGGTAGCTTTGGGGAGACACATTGACCTTATTGGTCAAGGAAGGTGAGGTAGTGTTTTCCTATCTTACCTTTTTTTCTTTGCGGTTTTCAGGGGTGGGGAAGGCACTTGTGATTAGAAATTTATCTGTTGCGGCATCGAAAGCTTTAACCTGGGGATTGGACGATCTTTTGCCAGATGAGCTTTCTTCATTAGTTTTCCCCTTCGATTTTGTATTTCTCCTAGGAAAAATGACGGTTTTTCATGGCTCCTCCTTGGCTGTGGTGTTATGGTCACTGTGCGATGTGAAGGCTCCATGTGGATGAGATTTTGTTGGTGGTGAAGTAGGGCAAAGTAGGATAGTGTGGCCGATGTGGCCACAACCAACACACAGGGATCCTTCTCCTTCATATATGACCTCTTGTTTGTGAGCGCCGATGGTGGCTGATTTTTGATAGGAAAAAAAAGTGGTACTTGGATGCAGATCCTCGCATACCGTCCCCATAGCGTAGCAAAAGTGCAGGAGTCAATTTTTAGCAGGGCACCTAATTTCCTCCCAATCTTTTCCTAAACATTTCGATCACAGAATTCAGTCGATAAATTTGGTAGTCGAGCCCAAATAGCAGTGTGGGTCGGGGTGGATTTATGTGGTGCGAATTGGTTCCCATTGCTTGACTGAGAGGAACTTTCCGGAGACGAACTACAGTCCTTCGTGGAGATCTTTGTTTTTATTCTCAATCTTGATAATTTCGCTATGTAGAAATCCTCCCCCAGATCTGTTAGTATTAGATTTTCTGTGGGTTTCCATAGCTCCTTAGTTTTGTTTGCAAGTATTGATGGCTAATTCTCTTTCCCACCAATTTTACAATCACTGAAGATTGCAATGGGAGATAGATCCGAGCTTTCTCTTCTTCTGTAATGGTATCGACATCGGTTTCGTCGGGATCCTCGCTATTTGCCGACTGCATGATATTATTGTAGGACTGATTTAAATTTGTGTGTTTATCCCGTAACACATCCCTAAAGGTTTGTTTCTCTTTTGGATCTATATCCATGGTGTCTCCCTTTTTCGGAGATGGTGGATCTGGAGGTTTCGCCAAGGGTTGTGTTGTTGCGGCATCGGATTGATTGGTAGTGTCGGTCATTATCTCAAGGGATCTTCTAGAGAGAGAAAAAAGTTCTAGAATGGAAGCTTTTTAACTAATTATTACTCTTTTTTCTAAGTTTATTAGTGAATCTTTATATATACACACATTAATTTTTCGTATAAAAAAAATTAGGTTCAAATAAACTTATAGAGCATAAATTGCATCGATTTGTAACAATCTTTTTTTTTTGGGATAATGACTTTACTATCATTATAATGTAACAAAATTATTTGCCTTATTTTTCCGAGTAAAATAGATAATAGTACTCAAAAGAAAAACAAAGTAAAAGAGAGATCTAAATGATAAACTGAAAAAAACGATAGACTTTGTTGCAAGGGTTACTCAATCAATTAACCCTCATAAATAACTATTTTAAAACACATGTTATTATAGAAAATCAATTTTTTTGTTTTGCAATTTTATCCTTTCTACTATAAGACCAAAGAATTATTGAGGAGGAATTTACATGTGAAATATCATAGAGTAATAAACTAGTCAAATTTGTCTTATTAGTAAAGTAGTTCCATCATCATCAAATCAAGAAAATCTTTTTTCTATTATCCATGTGCATGTGATTGGAAGGAATATTACGTAATTTTAACTTTTTCTGAAATGTGCATCATGTGAAATTTATTGAAACAATACCTAGACCATTGTAACACCAATATATTTTTTTCCTTTTGTATGTATATAGATGGATTATATCTCTTAATGTAGATTTAGGTTGGATATCGATCGATTCAATTCAATTTTAAAGGTTATCATTTTAACTTATTGATTATCAGTTTGTAGATGTGCTAATTTATTAGAGAATCGTTAAGATATTGATTAATCAATTATTAATGATTATTTATTCGGTTATGAGTTTAATCATCAAGAAAATTGGACAAAATGAGAATCGACAAGTTAAACCAAGACAGAAACTAGATAGTGATAAGGTATGAGTACACTTTATTTTCCCAAAAAATAAATCTTGTGAAATTTCGATGAAACATCAAACTAGTTAAGTGCACAATTATAACCATACAACATAATGATTGGATTACTTAGATCTTATGACCTTTCAGAAATTAATTAACTAACTATCGAAATTCCAAAGGATTAAATTGTTGAATGAAGACCAACAAATTATGGGAGAACTCAAGCAACTTTTTATCCAAAGTTTTTTTCTTTTTTATATTGCAACATTGTTTTTAAGCATGCAAGTGACAAAATGTATGACATACTAGAGAAAGAGGTACCTTTGAGCACTCGCAGACCTAGCATATGAATTTCGGCTTCGATCGAACTTAATAACTTTGATCAAGAACTCTATATTTGTTTCAAAAAATGTCTTGAATAAGTATAAATTATTAATTTAGAACCCAGTAATTCAAATGAATTAAAATCTCGAACTCATAAGCTTTAAATTCTAGCTCTATCTCAGCCTTTGAATAATTATTTTTTCGTACAAGAGATTCCTACCATCTCCTTCCTATTTCGCTACATAACTTAGCCCGAGACTTATGCCCCAAATTTGGTTCTAAAGACACCATTTCCTACAAGAAACTATTGACTTATCTGAAACAAGATATTCGTCTAATAAGTGACGCAATGATGAGGGCACAAGAGATTTATTAGAGTCTATCCAAAATAGAAAAGGAAAGGTTCTTTTTATTGTCAATAATGTTACATCAAAATGGTAAGTAAAAGTGATCTAGTTTCTGTTTTGATAAGATAAATTGAGAATAATTTATTTTTAACAAATCTAATGGATCTATTTATCTATTTATTTACCCAAGTTATCCGCATCATTTACAAATGGTATCAGAATTTATGCTAATTAAATTTATGAAAATAGTATATATTTGAATTTATTTGATTAATTTATTAATTATAATAAAATTATATTTAGATATTCACCAAAATATTATAAATTGTTTAGATGAATAACGTATAAAAACCACAACAATATAAAGAATTAAAACAAATAATATCTGAAAAATGTAAAGAATTAAAAATAAGGATAGAAATACTACAGTATAACATAATTGCCGGAGTTAGTAAAAACTCAATAAATGCACAAAAAGAAGAAATATCAAATTTAGAATCAACAATAGATAGTCTAGAATATATATATATATATATCAACATAACGTATATACATTTAAATAAAATGAACAAAGAAGAATTTATAATAGATGAAAAAACATATGAAAATCACAAAAGATTAAAAATAAAAATAGTATTCTCTAATTTAGGAAGGAGATATAAGAAAATAGGTGAACATTTATATTTAATGCTAGAAAAAGAAGAATTAAAATTAGAAGATAAGTTGGCAGCCATGGTAAGAATAGAAAGAGAAAACAAGGAGATAGACAGAAAAAAGAAAATAGATAAAATAAAACAACAAACCACAGAAGAAATACGAAAAATAGAAGAAACTAAAAATAGTAGGATTGCTGAATTAGAAAAAGAACTACAAATGTTAAAAGATTTGTATGAAAAAAGACAGAAAGAAAAAGAAGAAAAAGATAAAGAACAAAAATTATTAATTGAGATAAATCAATTTAAAGAAAAATTAAAAATAAAAAATAAAGAACCAGAAACCAGTGAATTAGAAATAATTGCAATAGATGTTGAAGAAACAGATAATTATGATTCGAAAGATAATGAAACATATACGAAAATTCTAGAAAACATAGGAAAACTAGAAATTAATGAAAAACAAGAAGTAATTAATAAAGAAAATCTAGAACTAATAAATACAGAAGTAATACTCTAGATAAAAATATAATACCTAGTACATCAGAAATAAGAAAACCAACCTATAATTACAAAAATAAGTTTAAAAGATATAATCTAAAAGATGAATATAATAAATGGATACCCAAACAAATAATTAATTACAACTTTCTAGATTTAGACTATGTAGTAGACACAAATAAAACAATATAACTATGGGTAGGATACATGTCAAAATAATTATTAGATAATAAAATAGATACAACAAACACACCAGAATATATAGAAAAGACATTAATAGGAACAGTAAAATTATGGTTTTTAAACCTAGCCGAAGCAAGTAAAAAAGTACTAAGATCTGATAATAAAATAAAAGCAACATCAACAACATCTACTAAAATACTACCAACAAAAATATTGAAAAAAATATGAAATAGCTATAAGAGATGAATTTAGCAGTGTAACAACAGAAGAAGAAGAGCAAAATAAAGAAAAAGATATAACTTGAAAATTAATGTTAAAACTAGCAATATGTAATATGTGCTATATAGATAAGTATACGTGCGCATTTAAGGAATATTATAAAGGAACATATAATATAGAAGAAAGTAACGAAATAAGAAGATTATATTTTAGTAAATTATCTGAACCATTTAGTTCAAAAATAATAAAGAGTTGGGATGAAGTAGAAATAGTAGATATCCTAGGAGCAAGAATAAAATTTTTACAACAATGGTATAGAAATCTATGTGAAAAATATAGAGAAGAAATAAAAATGAAAAAAACATTAATAAGAAATTTAGCATGTTGCAAAGATAAAATAGCACCTCAATTTGGATGCGAAGAAAGATATTATAAGAAAAGAAAAAGACATAAGAAATATAAGAAATACAAAAAATCAAAATATAAGTATAAGAAACCAAGAAAAAGATATTATGTAAAGAATTATAAACATAAAAGACCATATAGGAAAAAGAAATCTATAAAAGAATGTACTTGTTATAATTGTGTAAAACTAAGACATTTAGCTAGAGATTGTAAACTACCAAAAAATTCAAAAAAGAAACAAATATCAGAAATAAAAATAGAAAATACAGAATATATGCAGATAGATTATATAGATTATGAATTAGAAAGTGAAGATAGTATATATGAAATTTCGAAAAATGAAACAGATAATAAAATAGATAGTAAATTAGATGAATCAAATGATTGAAAAAGATATAAAAATGAACCAAATAACTGAAGAAGATATAAAAATAATAACAAAGGAAGAATATTTAAATGAAAAAGGAATAGATCAAAAAATAATATTTGACAGTAATATATTTGACGAAATAAACGAAAAAGAGTTAGACTTAAGTGTAGAAAAAATATTTAAAATACCAACAATAAAAAATATATTTAGTAGAAAAAAGAAAGAATACTACGTAGTAAGCCAAAACGAACATGTAATAGACTGTAGATATGCAAAAGGAAGAGCTAGTATACCACTAGTAACAAAAAGAATAATTAATAAAGAAATAAACGACATAAAAAGTAAAGACCCAATAAAATATGTACACCTCAGATGAACAGAGATATTAATAAAAGCATATTTTAGAGAAGGAATAGATACACTAACAGAATTACATTTAGCAGATGATAGAATTATAAAACCTATAGAAAAAAGTATAATAACAGCCATAAAAGGAAATTTAATATACCA
>NC_061111.1:44618467-44628604 GCF_002878395.1 Capsicum annuum
GATACACTTCTCCTTTTTAACCTAATGTTGCGGGAAATGAGAAGTGTTGGGTGAGCTAAAAGTGGAAGAGGAGGTACGGGACGTGAACGTGGACGTGGCAGCTTTCAAGAACGTGTAAGTTCTAAAGCAACATCTCATCTACAAATACAACCAATAGGAGTTATTGCGCCTTCTTTAGAGACTGGACAGTCATCTAGTCCAAGCCAAGGACCTCTACAAATAGAACGAATGTCAAGTGGCCCTGTCCAAAGGACATCCCCAGAGACACAATCATCAAGAAATCTAGATGAAAATGTATGACTTAGCCTAGAGTCTGAAACTGGTGCATGTTAGTTCATGATTAACTTCTCTTCTTATTAATTCCTAACATATACATAAGCACCGTTGAGGCTAGTTCATTTACGTTGGTGAGTATGGCACTTGTAACATAATTTGAAGGAAAAAGGGACCTTAATCGGCAGATCACTTCCTTAATCGGCTGATCACTACCTTAATCGGAAGATCACTACCTTATTTCAGTTTCTTTTGTTCCTATTCCGTCACACGATTAACTTCTCTACTTATTAATTCCTAAAATATACATAAGCACCGTAGTGTCATCCTTTTTTTCTTGTTTTTGATTAATGTATTTGTATCTGTTTTTCTTCGTCAAAGAAAATAGAGAATGTTGTTTGCCAATTATGATGTAGCTTCTTGCTGGAAATTTTACATTAGTTGGTGTTATACAGATAAATTTTGTTCATATTACTTCAATGTGGCTAACTGGTATCATCCCTGTTGCATGTATACTAAAATTGTCTTTTTCATCTGTGCTCTTGCTGCTTAGAGCATTAAAAATATTTTGTAATTTTCTTTTGGTGAACCATGTAGTTTCTGTTTGTATAGACTATAGAGGATTGGGTGTCTTTTTGAGTGAAGCTTAGAAACACCCTCTATAGCTCCATGGATCGACACTCTTTGGTCCCAAGTACGCTTAAAATCCCTCAAA
The DNA here is from genome assembly GCF_002878395.1 of Capsicum annuum. Lineage (NCBI taxonomy): Eukaryota > Viridiplantae > Streptophyta > Magnoliopsida > Solanales > Solanaceae > Capsicum > Capsicum annuum. Next base: position 44,619,456 of record NC_061111.1, read on the forward strand.
GAACCAATCTTTACATATATACATATGAATATTGAAGGTGATACGACTTAAAATTTTTGTTTTTCCTGCTATTCTGAAAGTTTTTACTGGTCTTCAAGACTCGAATTTTAGAATTATTTGATTTGAATGTCGAGGCTAGTTCGTTTACGTTGGTGAGTATGGCACTTGTAACTTAATTTGAAGGAAAAGGGAAGACAATAGGCTGATCACTGCCTTAATCGGCAGATCAATGCCTTAATTGGTAGATCCCTACCTTAATCGGTAGATTAATGCCTTAATCAGCAGATCAATGACTTAATCGGCAGATCACTGCCTTATTTCAGTTTCTTTTGTTCCCACTCCTCCACACGATTAACTTATCTTCTTATTAATTCCTAACATATACATAAGCACCGTCGTGTCACACTTTTTTTTCTTGTCTTGATTAATGTATTTGTATTTGTTTTTCTTCTTCATAGAAAACAGAGAATACAGTTTGCCAATTATGTTGTAGCTGTTTGCTGGAAATTGTACATTAGTTGGTGTTAAGTGGATAAATTTTGTTTATATTACTCCAATGAGGTTAACTGGTATCATCATTGTTGCAGATATACTAAAATTGTTTTTTTCAGTTGTGCTCTTGCTGCTTTGAGTTTTAAAAATATTCTGTACTTTTCTTTTGGTGCACCTATGTAGTTTTAGTTTCTATTTGTATAGACTATGGAGGATTGGGTGTCTTTTTGAGTGAAGCTCAAAAACACCCTCTATAGCTCCATGGATCGATACTCTTCGGTCCCAAGTACGCTTATGCTGCCTCCAAAAAAGCAATCTTTACATATATACAGCTGAATGTTGAAGGTGATAGGCTTAAAATTTTTGTTTTCCCTGTTGTTATGAAAGTTTTTACTAGTATTTAGGACTCGAATCTTGGAATTATTTGATTTTAACCTCAATTCTCCTTTTGCTCAACCTTTATGTATTTGTTGAATTATGTTGTTGTGTTGTATGTGAAGTCCTAGTTTTTGTGATTCTTGATTCTGATATTTGGCGTCTGATTTTTATCCATAATCAGAATAGTCTTGGCCTCTTTTGGTAGTTCCTAAAAGGAATTGTAAGTCAGTTGTCGTGTACCTACAAAACAATGAATGTGGTTAGCTAAAAAATCTGCGAGCATGTTTCCTTCTCTGAAAACATGTTTTACATCCACAGACAGGTGAGCCATTAGGATCCGTATCATCTTAATCTCCATTGAAATACTCCAAGGCACCTCCCACACCCCTTGTAACACATTTATGACAGTCAAAGAATCTATTTCTATCAGTAATGGTGTAAACCTATTGTTCCGATAGTATTCCAAACCTATTCTTACAACCATTAATTCTGCTATAAGACTGCGACCATCCTCTAGCTTCCTTGATTCTACATACACCAAATTACCTTCCCAGTTTCGAGCACAAAAGGCACATGAGTTGGTACCAGTTTCCCTCTTGGATTAACCATTAGTATTACACTTATAAAATCCTTCAGTAGGTATGGACCATTTGATTACTTGATCATGAATTGTAGGCTTATAATTCTCTAAGAACATCAAGATTTCAGACCATGAGTTTGGCCTGTGTGTTAACCAAGGGTACTTTGTTTTTGCAAACAAAACAATATTGCTATGTACTTCTATTTCCATTTTCCAAAAGGGGAACTGACCTCCATGTTTTATAGTGTTTCTAGCCTTCCAAATTTGCCAAAGAATGAAGATAGGCATGGCATGATACATAGGTTTGAGCTTATTATTGCATTGGAAATTCCACCATCTATAAATGGAGTATTTGAGCTGTAGAAAAGGTCCAGTAACACCTTCACTTGTAACTTAATTTAAAGGAAAAGGGAAGACAATTGACAGATCACTGCCTTAATCGGCAGATTAATGCCTTAATCGGTAGATCACTACCTTAATCGACAGATCACTACCTTATTTCATTTTCTTTTGTTCCCACTCCGCCATATGATTAACATCTATTCTTATTAATTCCTAACATATACATAAGCACCGTCGTGTCACACTTTTTTTTCTTGTCTTGATTAATGTATTTGTATTCATTTTTCTTCGTCATAGAAAACAAAGAATACAGTTTGCACTTACTCTATATTGCTATTTTGATGATAATAGCATCTTCTTTTAAATAATAATATATTTTCTTGATTTGCAGTTTCTCACATCAATAAAAGGAAAGAAAGAGGGAAATACAAATCTAAAACTGTGGATTATAAGATTAAACATGGAGGAAAAATCAAAATAATGATTCCAGATGACATTGATAGAGCTGTAGGTTCTGGAGCTAGAGACATTGTCAATTTCTCTGGTTGGATCATGAGAACCACTATCTCATTTCGAGATGGAAATTGGCAGAAGATAGTTTTAATGCATGGAGAAGTAATGTGGCTTAGGGTCAGGGTAATTACTCTTAATATTGTATTCTCTTTATATTTTATGTTTTATCTATATGCATTTAGAATATCAAATATACTGTTACATTGTATGCAAGATAAATTTAAAGTTCAAAATGGGCTGTCAGAGCATAAGTTGCAAGGCTTTGTGATAAGCACTATGCAAAGACTTTTTAGATCATGGAAAGCTCGATTACATGTTATCTACTCTAGCTATGACAATGATAAAAATCTATTGTCTCATCGACCTGAGGATGTTGAGTTGGATGATTGGAACCACCTTGTGGAATATTTTGGCAGTGATGAATTCAAGGTAACTAAATAAATAATTAGAATTTTACACATAATAATAACTATTTACTGATTGATAGAGATTTTCTAATCAACTAACTTACGTGCAGGTCGTCAACGAGAGAAACAAAAGAAATAGAGAAAAACAAATAACCAAACATTCGTGTGGTACAAGATCATTTGCAGAAGTAGAGGAATCTACGGTGAAAATACATTATATTTGTTCTCGTGTTATTACATATACTTTTTTATATTTATACAATTGTTTGCTTATATTTTTCCTTTTGATATTACAGAGAAATCCCCTTACAGGAGAAAAGGAAACACCAGATAAAATTTAGGAGATCCAACATACACATAAGAATGTTAATGGAGAACGTGTATGGTTGGATCCTCTATCTGAAAAGATTCATGTACTTTTCTAAAACTACTGCTTTATTGCCTTCCCGATTTGCCCTCCCGATGTATTATCAGTTATGCTTAGTATATTATGTATGGATGTAAATGTTAATGTATTATTATAGGGACAGCTTCATCAACTTGTCGTTGAACAACAGTCAGAAGAGATCGAGAATCCCATGACTAGCGATGAAATTTTATCTTCGGTTCTTGGGGTGAGATCAGGATATGTTCGGGGAAAAGGACATGGGAAGAAGCCTCCTAAAAAGAGTCAAATGCATCAAGAAAACATAGAGGCCAGCGTGTCTTTAGTGGTAGAAAGTATGTGTCAAGAAATACAACTTGACATGGAAAGATAGTTGCAAGAAGAGCATCAACAAATGGCAGCCGACTTGAAAAGAGATATAGATCAAGATTTGCAAAAGAAATTGGAAGAGGAACGTGAACACATGAAAGGAGAAGTAGAAAAAATATTTCAAGAAAAAATGGTTGCTCCCATGGTTGGAATGCAACAGGTATTTCTTGACTAGAATTTAGTTGTTAGATTGTAACAACTTCAACTGTCGCGTTATCACTATTGCTTCATTAAGTCATTATCCATGGCTGGAAACCAAGCACATGGCATAAAAATCACCAATAGCATCTAGTCCTGTGTTATGCATCTATTTGAATAGATTGTGATATGTTTACCCATTATAGCTGCTGACTTTTAATGTAAGTAGTTCAGATACATAAATGACAGATCCATGTACGATAAAGTAGTTTCACTGTAAGCTACCCATTAAAGCTAGAGAATGATATCTCCCATGATTTGCATTGTGAAAATCATGTAAAAAACTTGTAGATTATGTTCATAGAGATTTCTAATCTTGTCCAATCTTCTGTCATCTCATCCATCTTATTTTTAATCTAGAGCATCATTATTTTTTTTGTGTAAAATTCAATCTCTTATAAGAAATTGATATTTGCTTTTTTATTTATAGATTAGGCAAAAACTTCTTAGTTTGAAGTTTTTTAGTAAATAAAGTGATTTGGTGCTTTTTTTAATGGCAGGGACGTTCTTAAACAATGGGTTGACCAAGGAGGAGCATGAAGGCGCAGAATGTATTTTTGATCATATGTATGAATATGATAAAACTGAAGCACTATTTTGTTCTTAACATATATGTTGTTGACTTCTTATTAAGGAATGTTCTTATAATATTAGATCGGAGGATGATTTTGTAAAACACTATTGGATGCTTTTATTGGCTAATATTATTTGTAGTTTTTAAAATTTGTTGTCAATTTTGTAAAACACTATTGATATTGATTTTATGGCGAGAAAGGTCGTTATTGATGCGCAGAGGTTTTAGTGGCAACAAACGAGTGGTCACAATTGATGCGCAGAGGTTTTAGTGGCGACAAAGAAGTGGTCACAATTGATGTGAAGAAGTTTTAGTGGCGACATACAGGTGGTCACAATTGATGTGCGGAAGTTTTAGTGGCAAAAAACAGGTGGTCACAATAGATTCGCAGAAGTTTTAGTGGCGATAAACAGGTGGTCACAATAGATGCGCATAAGTTTTAGTGGCAACAAATAGGTCGTCACAATAGATGCACAAAAGCTTTAGTGGCGACAAACAGGTGGTCACAATAGATGTGCGAAAGTTTTAGTGGCAACAAACAGGTGGTCACAATAGATGTGCAAAAGTTTTAGTGGCGACAAACAAGTGGTCACAGTTGATGGTGATTTTGCAGCGACAAAGTCCCTGCTAATTCTAGTATATCAGTGGCGACCTAGCCCCAATATGTTTTTTCAAAATACATTTTAGAGCGTAATTGTCTATCTTTTGTGGCGGTAATAGTCGTCACAAATAACTTTTTATTGTGGCGAGGATACTTTGTCGCCACAAATAATCTTTAGTTACGGAGGTATTACCGACGACCTAATTGTCGCTGCTAAAAATATTCAGTGGCGACATTTGATTCTTTTGCGGCGACTTTTGTCGCCACTAAAAACCAAATTTCTTGTAGTGTATTAATGCCACAAAAATTTTGATAAGGAGAGTATTAGATTACAATAGCTAACACCTTAAAATAGTAAATTATAGTACAATGCCAAAAAATATTATAAATTGCAATTGTTAACAACTTAAATTATCTAAAAGCATATTAAAAATATAATTGATTATCTAAATTTTATTTTTATCACATAAATTGAGATAAAAAATAACATATATTGGGCCAGTGCTAGCACGGGTGAAGAAGCAAGTACCTCTTCATCGACGTATCTGATTCTTCCGTGATTTTATTGTATTACCCTTAAATAATTATTATATGTCATTTATATAGTTAAAAATTAATAATATCTAATTAAAAAAAAATAAAATAGACAATTATGACATATCTGCTTTAGCTGTTCAATCATAATTTTACTATATCACCCCTAATTAATTATTATAAGTCATCTATATATTAAAAATTAATAATATTTAATAAAAAATAAAATATAAATAAAATAATAGATTAACTCTTGATGTTTTAAATTACTTGACATCTTATATGCGACCCACTTAATTTTTTCTTCACAAATATTTTTTATAGCAATTTTGTTATATCACTTTTAATTAATTATTATGAGTTATTTAATACATGTCTGATTCACCACATCGTGATATTTGGTTGGATCTGACGTATTAGAAAATTAATCTTGTTTAATAGAAAAAGTAAATTAGATATTTATAACATATCTGCTTCAGCTGCTTCAATTGTAATTTTATTATATTACACCTATTAAAAAATTTATAATATTAAATAAAAAAGGAAAAATAGACACAAATTAACTATTGTTGTTTTAAATTAACTTGACATCTTATATGAGACTCACTTAAATATTTTTTGTAACAATTTTTTCATATCACTTCTAATTAGTTATTATGAGTCATTTAAGACATGTCTGCTTCGCTACTTCAATCGTGGTATATGATTCACTTTCGAAATTATCTCAACGACATTTAAATTATCAGTTAAATTAAAATAGAAGAAAATGTATTATAAATTACAATAATTAAAAACTTAAACTATTTTAAAAATATAATTCACTATCAATGCCACAAAAGTTGGACAAAGAAAGTAACATATATTATTTGAAAATTACATAAAAAATATTATAAATTATAATAGTTGACAACTTAAATATCTAAAAATATATTAAAAATATAATTATCTAAATTCTATCTATATCACAATTGAAACAAAAGATAACATATATTGGGCTCATGCTGGAACGGGCCTTGACATCTAGTTTAATGACAAGGATTATCAGCTATACAAGAGAAAGTGCACACTTTGCATCACCTAAAATATCTAGGTCGTGAATAGAGAAGATTCATTCACTTTATTAATTTTTTTTTGGTGCGGATAACTTGGGTAAACAAATAGACAAATAGATACCATTTGTAGCTCTAATGGATCTATTTTTATTTGTTCGTGGATATTTCTTAACTTCCCTAAATATTTTTATTTTTAGTGTATTTATTTTAATTTTTTTAATGTTCATATCTTGGGGGGTAATTAGATGGTATTTGATTAAATGTTTTACTGTAATATTCTTTATTTTTTTCTCTTAGTGTTTGTAATTCTTGTATATTATTTTGGAGGTATTCTAACTATTGTATATCTTTTGTTCTAAAATATTCAATTAAATTCTCTTTCATAAGTATTTCTGTTAATCTTATTTCTTCCATATCTTTTCTCCAATATTTTAAATACTCATAGTCTATCATTTTATCCTAAAGTAGTTGTGATACTGCAAATTTCTTTGTAATAATTTATTCTAATTGTACTACATCTAATATTAAATTCTAGGTTATCTATTTTGTTAATTATCCTATCTTTTTGGTCAATGAATAATTTCATGTCTAAATCATATTCTAAACTGTCTTTTAATTCTAGTTATTTTATGATTTTTTTTATCCAAATTAATCTTTCTTTCAATTGTTCTCTTCCTTTTCTATGCTGGTTTCTATAATTAATTTCTTTGTATAGCCAACTTTGTTTTTCTCTAACTCTTTGAATATATTCTAGCATTTCTTAATCTGAATAATATCCATCTGAATAATTATCTAGGTAGTAATAGTGATTGTCATCACTTAAGTATATTTCTCCTAACTCGTCTCTAATGGATCTATTTTTCTATTTGTTTACCCAAGTTATCCTCACTCCCCTACAAATGGTATCAAAGCCTATGCTAATTAAAGTTACGGAAGTAGTATATATTTGGATTTATTTGATTAATTTATTAATTATGATAAAATTATATTTAGATATCCAATAAAATATTATAAATATTGTTTAGATGAATAACCTACAAAAACCACAACAATATAAAGAATTAAAATAAATAATATCTGAAAAATGTAAAGAATTAAAAATAAGGATAGAAAGACTACAGTATAACATAATTGCCGGAGTTAGTAAAAACTCAATAAATGCACAAAAAGAAGAAATATCAAATTTAGAATCAACAATAGATAGTCTAGAATATATATATATATCAACATAACCTATATACATTTAAATAAAATGAACAAAGAAGAATTTATAATAGATGAAAAAACATATGAAAATCACAAAAGATTAAAAATAAAAATAGTATTCTCTAATTTAGGAAGGAGATATAAGAAAATAGGTGAACATTTATATTTAATGTTAGAAAAAGAAGAATTAAAATTAGAAGATAAGTTGGCAGTCATGGTAAGAATAGAAAGAGAAAACAAAGAGATAGACAGAAAAAAGGAAATAGATAAAATAAAACAACAAACCACAGAAGAAATACGAAAAATAGAAGAAACCAAACATAGTAGGATTGCTGAATTAGAAAAAGAACTACAAATGTTAAAAGATTTGTATGAAAAAAGACAGAAAGAAAAAGAAGAAAAAGATAAAGAACAAAAATTATTAATTGAGATAAATCAATTTAAAGAAAAATTAGAAATAAAAAATAAAGAACCAGAAACCAGTGAATTAGGAATAAATGCAATAGATGCTGAAGAAATAGATAATTATGATTCGGAAGATAGTGAAACATATACGGAAATTCTAGAAAACATAGGAAAGCTAGAAATTAATGAAAAACAAGAAGTAATTAATAAAGAAAATCTAGAACTACTAAATACAGAAGTAAATACTCTAAATAAAAATATAATATCTTGTACATCAGAAATAAGAAAACCAACCTATAATTACAAAATAAGTTTAAAAGATATAATCCAAAAGATGAATATAATAAATGGACACCAAAATAAATAATTAATTACAACCTTCTAGATTTAGACTGTGTAGTAGACACAAATAAAACAATACAACTATGGGTAGGATACATGTTAAAACAATCATTAGATAATAAAATAGATACAATAAACATACCAGAATATATAGAAAAGACATTAATAGGAACAGTAAAATTATGGTTTTTAAATCTAGCCGAATCAAGTAAAAAAATACTAAGATCTGATAATAAAACAGAAGGAACATCAACAACAACTACTAAAATATTACCAACAAAAATATTAAAAAAATTATGAAATAACTATAAGAGATGAATTTAGCAGTGTAACAACAGAAGAAGAAGAGCAAAATAAAGAAAAAGATATAAATAGAAATTTAATGTTAAAATTAGCAATATGTAATATGTGTTATATAGATGAGTATACATGCGCATTTAAAGAATATTATTATAAAGGAACATATAATATAGAAGAAAGTAACGAAATAAGAAGATTATATTTTAGTAAATTACCTTAACCATTTAGTTCAAAAATAATAAAGAGTTGGGATGAAGTAGAAATAGTAGATACCCTAGGAGCAAGAATAAAATTTTTACAACAATGGTATAGAAATCTATGTGAAAAATATAGAGAAGAAATAAAAATGGAAAAAACATTAATAATAAATTCAGCATGTTGCCAAAATAAAATAGCACCTCAATTTGAATGCGAAGAAAGATATTATAAGAAAAGAAAAAGACATAAGAAATATAAGAAATACAAAAAATC
>NC_061111.1:44631604-44678905 GCF_002878395.1 Capsicum annuum
AGATGCCAACACAAATGGCTTATTTGTATTCAACACACATTGAGTATTCACACTTGTAAAACCATATTTGTCAATCTTATATCCTCTTCCTAGGTGTGCCACATCCCACCAATGACACTTGAACAGATAAAATTTTCTATTTCAGTATAACGCAACTCATAGATATCCTTCAATACCCCATAATACTTCTTATTAGAGTTTGGAACATCTCCTGTCACAAGAACTCCACTGTTATGTGTTTTTCTTATAAGGTCTTCTGTTTGAAATCTAAATCCATTGACCATACATGTTGAATATCGATGTACCAATGGTTCTGGACCAACAACTAGACTTATGATCTCATCATTTACACGACTTTGTGAAGATAGTAAAAATATCTACAAAAACAAGCAACACTATTATGACTAGTATCAAAACATTGAAAAATGCTAATATTTATTGAGTCGTTTAATTAGAAACATACGCGTGCACGAAACCAATCTATAAATCTATTCTTATGCACACTACGAGCATGCGTTGAACCTTCTACTTCAATCTGTCTCATGTATTCCCTACAATTTGTGTTAGTTAAGATTGATTGAATTATATTAATGACAGATTATATTTGAACTAGTAATAGACTTACTCCCTGTATTGTGAAATCTCTTCACAATTTTCAAGCACATAAATGCATGCTTGATTGAACTCATCATGAGGTAGAATATTTCCTCCATCCGAAGCCCCTTTTGTTTGTCCACAGTGTTTAAAGATAAACGTCTCACCATTTGACACAGATTCATAATCATTTCTAGTTGATTTATTAAACTTAGTTGAGATGTTCTTTCAATATCGTGAACAGAACGTAAGGCTTTCCTCTGCCAAATACCCTTCGGCAATTGAACCTTCTGGACGACCTTTGTTGCGATTATATGCTTTAAGTTCTAGCAAATACCTATATAAAGATTTCTCATTTATATAATTATAGAATATCACATATTATATATATTGACATTTAAATTTTTGAATGATACAATACCTCTCAAAAGGGTACATGTTCCGATATTGAACGGGTCCACCCAGTTTTGCCTCTCTTGCTAAGTGAATTGGCAAATGAATCATGATATCAAAAAATACCAGAGGAAAAACCATTTGAAGTTTGCACAATATGATAGGAATTTCAGCCTCTAGGATATCAAGATCTTCAATTTCAGGCATTTAGAGTATAGATTCTTGAAAAATTTTCCGAAGGCAATAATTGGTTCACAAACTTCCTTAGGCAATAAACCACGTATTGCTACTGGTAAAATATCTTGCAGTAATACATGATGATCATGACACTTCAATCCATGTATTTTTTTCCTCAAGCACGTTAACACACCTTGAAATATTCGATGAAAAGGCATCTGGAACCTTCAAATTAGCTAAGAAGTTGCATAACTTCAACTTCTCTTCAGGGGACAAAGTATAGCATGCCGCTGGTAAAAAAATATTATCTCCATCCTCAATTGGATGCAAACTTTTCCTAATTCCAAGGTGCACCAAATCATATCTACTTTTCAATGTGTCCTTTGTCTTTCCAACCATACTCATTATAGTTGATCAAAAATTTTCAGACACATTTCTTTCTATGTGCATCGGATCAAGGTTATGTCCTAGGTGATGACCATCCCAATAAGACAATTCAAAAAATATACTTTTCTTCCTCCAATTATAAGCATCATTACAAACATTACGCTTTCTTTTTTGGCCTTTACCAAAATCCATATTTCCTAAATCATGTAATTACACAAGTGCTTCAACACCGGTTAATGGAGTAGGTGCAACCCCCATTTCAACTTTTCCATCAAATAAAACTCTATTTCTAGGCCAAGGATGGTTCATAGGAAGAAAATGGCGATAACCCATATAACACAACTTATTACGTAAGGAAATTAAATGTGTATCTTTATGGCAACAAGGGCATGCAAGCTTACCTTTGGTTGACCATCCTGAAAGGTTACCATATGCAGGAAAGTCATTAATTGTCCACATGAGAGCAACACGCATAAGAAAATTAGATTTTTAGTATGCATCATAAGTATCCACCCCATTCCATAATTCATTCATCTCTTCAATCATTGGTTGTAAGTATACATCAATATCATTACCTGGACACTTAAGGCCCGGAATAAGAAGAGTCATCATGAAATATGAACTTTTCGTGCAATCCCATGGTGGTAAATTATATGTAGCTAGCATGACGAACCAAATACTATAATTGGAACTCATATTCCCATTAGGCTGGAACCCGTCACTTGCTAAACCTAATCGAATTATTTCTTAACTTAGCTGAAAAGGTAGGATGGCACGCATCAAAGGACTTCCATTCAATTGAGTCAAATGGATGTCGCATGACACCATCATCAATATTTTCCTCTTTGTGCCACCTCATTTTTTTGCCGTCTCTTTTGCTACGTACAATCTTTGAAGCCTTGGTTTGATTGGAAAATGCCGCAATACTTTATGAGCTACTTTCTTGATTTATGTTCTTCTACCTTCCATCGAGATTCACCACACTTTGAACATGATTGGAAATTCTCATAATTGCGCCAATATAATATACAATCATTCTTACATGCATTAATTTTGGTGTACCCCAAGGCGAGATCAGAAAGAACTTTCTTTGCTTCATAGAAACACTTGGGTACAAATGAACCCTCAGGGAGAACATCTTTAAAGAAGTTCAACAACTCATCCATCGATTTTTTGCTCCAATGGTTAAGGCACTTCAAGTGAAGTAATTTAACAACAAAAGATAATTTTGACACTTTTGTGCAACCCGGATAAAGTTCTGTCTGAGCATCTTCTAATAATCTATAAAACTTTGATGCATGTACATTTGGATCTTCATTGCCCTCCCGAGAATTAGTAGTATCCTGCATATTTGTATATCCACAAGCATCATGAACCATTTCAATAACATCATCCTCTTCAATTCCATCATCTTCTACTTCTTCACTGCCTGCAACATTAGAAATTTTAACCCTATCCAACACTTCTCCGTGATATTCCCACACTTTATAGGAAACCTAGAAGCCCTTATTCAACAAATGTAGTCGTACATCAATTCTCAGCTTGAACACGGTGTTTCTACACTCCTTACAAGGACATCGAATAATAGTGCTCACCCCAGATTGACTGAACGCCCAATTAAGAAAGCTATCTACTCCATCTCTATATCTTTGGTCAGCTTTGCTTGTGATATTCAACCAACTTTTATCCATCCCTAGCTTTTATATCATTAAAACAAATCAATTAATTAATTAAAGATACAAGTATGAAAATAATCAAAATAAATACAAAATAGTTAAATCCGCACCAACTACAAGCAGAATTTTCAAGATGCACCTCTATGTATCTAACTAAAGCCAGGGTAATTCTACACAAGTTCATACCATATCATGCGATTATTTCATCTAACACGGAAAGACACACAGAGAGATTGAAACATAAGAGGATGAATAAAAACGCACGGAAACTATGATTGTTCATGTTGCAACGCTATTATGATAGTTCATGTTGCAACACACAACTTGTGTCATTTAAGAAGGAAAATAACATTGAAAAACCAGCAAGGCATCTAAAATGACAAAAAATTTATATTCTTTTGTTTGTCACTATATTTTCTTTGTTACATGTGACATCTGCCATCCTGCAACTTTTGATCCTATATAAGATCTGTTATTAACTCATATGGATGATAAATTCCAACACATCTTGATAAAAAACCCACATTATGGGAACACCACTGGTTGTTTTTTCTTTTTGGATAAAGGTTAAGTTATGCCACTGAAATATGTTACAACTTAGGGTAGGTGCGTCTTCCAGTGAAACTTCTTACATTAAGCTCAATCGCTACTCTCTCAGATAATGAGCGAGCAAAATGGATAGAATTATTTGTGTCACGAGAAATCAGTGAGATTGTTTGAGAACTTTCTTCTGATTTAACAGTGTGCACATATCTACGGTGGCCCAAAATATCATATTATCTTCAACTTTCTAGCCAAGCAGACTCAAAAGATTTTTTTCTGTGACAAAATAAAGAGGCCTTTTTCAAGGATTATGAAGAGCCACACAAGAAGCTCTCTGAGCTTGGATTACCACATTCATCATTTATTAATTCAGCATTGGAAAAAAGCACAGAACTTGTGAATAGGGATAAACATGAATGTTACCTTTGGCTCTGTAACCTCAAAAATTATGAACTCTATTCCTTCCTCCTTTGACCTTAGAGAATTCTATTCCTACAAATTTTTAAGTGGGTTAAAGAATTTTTATATGCAATCTCAAAAAAATACATACCTTTGGATTAAAAGAAAAAAATACCCAGCACAAACTTTGGACTAAAATCTTTATCTTCAAATATAATAATTGGGTTAAACAAACTTTTAATCCAAAAATACCCAAAAGAATTTTGACCACATACCTTATGGAGCACAAAATTTGAGAAAACCTAAGAATTTCAAGCAAAAATCTGTTGAAGAGATGAGTAGTTTTGACCAACTTTAATCAACAAATTTGAGAAGCTTTGACCAACAAATCTAAACCATTTTGTTTCAGATTCGAGATTTTCGTTTAGATTAGAGCCAAAAAAATGGTGTTGAAGAGATGGTGGAAAATGGCGGTACAAATGAGGGAGGCAGAGTGTAGTTGAGCAAAGAGTGAAAGAGAGCTGACTATTTTTTTGTTTCTAAAATTTTGCATATATATATACACACTCCAGTTGCAAGTAAAACACGACAAATCTTCATTAGAGAAAGACTTACTAGGGAAGCCATGGCTATGAAGAGATGATAGACAACAACAACAGTTAATTTCTTTACTTTTTTGCTCTTCGTGCTTTTCACTGGAACACAATAGGCCAAACTTTATGTGGTTTTTTTCTTGCTTTCAATATTAGCTAGAGGAATTGACAATCTGTTTTATTTTGCTTTAGGATGTTGTCTAAGTCTTTTTTTTTTCCTTTTTTTTGTCTTGTTAAAATGTACTAGAAGTTAACTATTATAATATTAAATTGTAAAATTAATTACTTTTAGAGGCGACAATATATTTTTTGACACTATAAAAATGGAGCCAAAAAATTTTATCCGCGGGAACTAAAAATTTCAGTACAGTAACACATATTAACGGCGACAAAACTAGTCATTGCTAAAAGTCAATGTCTTGTTAAAATGTACTAGAAATTTTCAATTATTATAATATTAAAATGTAAAATTAATTAATTTTAGAGGCGACATTGTCGCCACATAGTTACTTTTAGAGGTGACTTTATATTTGTTGCCACTATAAAAGTGGAGCCAAAAATTTTTATCCGCGGGAACTAAAAATTTCAGTATAGTGATGCGTATTAGAGGCAAGAAAAATTAGTCGCTGCTAAAAGTTGATGTATTGCAGCGACAATTTTTGTCGCCACTGAATATGACGTTTCTACAACAATATATTGACTCGCCACTAATTGTCACCGCTATAAAGCCTGTTTCTTGTAGTGATAGTCAATTATATTTTTAAACTAGTTTAAGTTTTTAACTATTGTGATTTATAATACTTTTTCTTCTATTCTAATTTAAGTGACACTGAGATAATTTCGAAAGTCAATCATATACCACGATTGAAGTAGCGAAGCAGACATGTCTTAAATGACTCACAATAACTAATTAGAAGTGATATGGTAAAATTGCTACAAAAAATATTTAAGTGAGTCTCATATAAGATGTCAAGTTAATTTAAAACAACAATAGTTAATTTGTGTCTATTTTCTCTTTTTTATTTAATATTATAAAATTTTTAATACTTAGATGAGTTCTAATAATTAATTAGGGGTGATATAGTAAAATTAAGATTGAAGCAGCTAAAGCAGACATGTCATAAATGTTAATTTACTCTTTTTTACTAAACATGATTAATTTTCTAATACGTAAGATACAACCAAATATCACGATGTGGTGAATTAGATATGTATTAAATGAGTCATAATAATTAATTAGAAGTGATATAACAAAATTGCTATAAAAATATTTGTAAAGAAAAATTTAATGGGCCTCATATAAGATGTCAAGTAATTTAAAACATTAAGAGTTAATTTATTATTTTATTTCTATTTTAATTTTTATTAAATATTATTAATTTTTTAATATTTAGATGACTTATAATAATTAATTACGGGTAATATAGTAAAATTACGATTGAAACAGCTGAAGTAGATATGTCATAAATGTCTATTTTATCCTTTTTTTATTAAATATTATTAATTTTTAAATACATAAATGAAATATAATAATTATTTAGGAATAATTCAGTAAAATCATGAAAGAAGCAGATACGTTAACGAAGAGGTGCCTGCTTCTTCGCATTTCTAAATAGTAGTAATTATGTTAATATATTTATACTTTATGGATTTGAATATTGAAAAAAAGGACAAATTAATGAACTAACAGAGTAATAAACATCTCTTGTGGATGAATATTATATATGATCCACCAACTATTTTCAACAAAAAAAGTATCCCATGCACGTTGTTGGACCAAAACCTTAGAATCATAAGATACTTACAAATATCATACAATATAATTCTTTTTCTTTAAAAAAAACTATGCATGTGTATCATGTGATATTAAATTAATGTTAACTACAATTACTTCCATAGTAACTTCAGAACTTTGTTATATGTAGATGGATCATATCTATTCACTGTAAAACACAATGTTGATGATTCTCTGTTCAAAAATAATATAGAAAATTAAATAAAATAATTCTGAAACATAGAAAAGTAAAGAACTTTATTAATTGTTCGTGTTTATAATTTTTTATGTGTTCTTAAGGAATTTAATTCCCTTGAGGTTATGAATTACTTCCTCCCAGGATAAAATGAATATACCTATTATTGGTGTAGCAATACCTCAAACACAAATAATTTCGTCGAACTCAAAGTCAACAACTAATCAGACAAAGACTCAATATTTATTTGTAAGAAAATGTGCAGATGGAGTTCAGAAACTTTTAATTTTTTTCTAAAAATAACCGAGGCTAGTCCTCTCAATTTATAGCCAATGAAAAGGTGCTTGAAAAAGTCGCAACTTATCAATAAAGTCATAACTTATCAAAAAGTCACAATCTATCGAAAGAGTCACAATACATCGTAAAGGTCACAATCATTCAAAGTGAAAAGGTGTCTTTTAAGATGCACCTATTCCTTTGGTGTCTATTTATTTTCCATTCATACTTCTTAAAAACCAAACAATCCGCCACATGAATGAAAATGGTTATACGATTAACACATGCATAAACACTGTGTGATTCATAAGTAAGAATTAATTGCATTTGGATAAATAGATTTTTTTTTGAACTTTCCCACTACAACACAATGCATCTATTGCTACACAACCTAAGCCATGAATTTAAAAATTGTAGCTATTACCTAGTAATCGCCACAAAAATTCAAATTTCATAGCTATTTACAAGTTCGAAAAATTTCTTCACCACGAAAATTAAACTGGCAAAGCTAATTTCTTATTTTTGCTACAATTACTAACAATCATGGCAATTGTTGCTTAAATAGCTACAACTTTATTGCTATAATAAAATTTGATAGCTGATCATAAAATTTTGTCACGCAATAAAAATATTGTAGCAATAATGATTTCTTAGCCATAATAACTATTTGAAACAAGAATTGTAGCTAAATATTTTTTTTTGCTTCAAGTTATAAAAATTGTGGCAATAATTAAATGATATAGCCACATTTTTTTCTACTATAAAAAAATAGTAGCTAATTATTATTTTTGGCCACAAATTAAAACTTACGTAGTAATAATAACCTTTTAGCTACAATAAATTATTTAAAATATAATTTTGTTGCTAATTTTTTTATTTTTTTTTGCTTCATGTCAGTAAAGATTGTTGCAATAGTTAGATAATACAACTATATATATTTTGCTATAATAAAATTTTGTAGCTAATATTAATATTTGACACGTGCTGAAACTTGTTGTAGCAATAGCGACCTTTTAGCCATAAAAATATTATTTAAAATAAATTCTTGAAGTTATAAATATGTTTGCTTTGAGTACTTAAAATTTGTGGCAATAGAAGACTTAATAATAGCTAATTATTTTTCATGACGAAATAATTAAGCCACAAATTTATTATTGTGATTAAATTTTGCAACTAATAATTATTTTTTATCACGAGCTGAAGTTTACTAATATTACTAATATAGAGTAATTGGATATGTTAATCGTTGATTCAATCCAATACTACATGTCAACTTGTTAATTTTAAATATAATTACAATAAATATGTGATTATATCTAACTAATTTTGATTACCTAATTATATTGAACTTAAATATAACTTCGCTAAGTCTCACTGAAGCTTACAGAAATATTATATTTATCAATCCAATATGATTAGAGGTGTTAATCGTACGATTTAATTCAATTTTAAATTTTGTAAATCTTAAATATAATTTAAATAAATACTTGATTATATTTATTTCGATTAACTAATCATATCAAATTTAGCTAAACTTCAATAAATTTCATTCAAACTTCACCCCGATTAACTATTTTCAGAATTATTATTTGACTCACATATATTTATTAGTTTTAGTATAATTAGAGATGTTTTATCATTCTACCGATCGATTCAAATTCAGAGTTATAAAATACCACTACTAAGTTTCGAATATAATTAAAATAAATAGGTGATATATATATATATATATATATATATATATATATATATATATATATATGAGTCAATTAAATTTAAAATAACAAAAGTAAATATAGAAAAAGAAGATAATCTTCAATCATAGACAATTTATGTAACAACTTATAATTTCAAATTTATCAACTAACTTCTATTATTTATTCAATGTTGTAGTTTATCTTGTTGCAACATAGTATTTTTGAATGTTAATTGTACTTTTTTAAATATTTATAATTATTTTTTTAATTGAAAATTGTAAAGATATTTGTGTATGTTTATTCACAAAAAATTTTACTAATTGTTGAGATAGTATGTATTCTAGTATTTGTATTCGCGGGATATACTAACATTATTCAAAAACGTGACAGTTAAATATTTAAAAGTTATTTAAGATATTAAATTATATTTCTTTATTTTATTTTATTCAATAAAAGTTAATTCAAATTATAATCGCTACATTGTATATCCCCTTTTTTGTAATTTCTACACATAATATTTAAATGAGGTGTTCTAATTTATTTTTTAACCTTTACTTAATTAATGTCACACTTTATCCAAACATGCAATATAAATTAGTCTATATTTTTTTTAAAAAAAAATATTATACTTTGTGAAAATAATAATACGCGTACACTAATAAAAATAGAGATATTGATAATTTTAACATTTTTTTGAATTTTCTATTATTGGGAGTTTATTTCTTTTGAATTTTTTTTATTTTAAACTTGACATATTAATTCATACAGTTTATATAATTTTATATTTTTAATTTAAACTAGAAAAAATCAAAATTTAAAATTCATATCTCTATTTAAATTTAAATTGAAATAATAGAACATTGTAGAAGTATTATTTCCCTATGATAGGACACTTCAATTGGATTTAAATTTTGCGTTGTTGATATAAAAAAAATCTGAATTGACTTTTTTTTTTTATTTAAATCGTAAAATAATTTTCAAACTTAAAATTTCATGGTGATGATATTGTCATTACGATATTATTTTGTTTCTCCTATTCTATATAAATAGGTTAATAGCCTTATTTTATTTTTAAAAGTTTCATTTTAAACTTGATATTTAAGTCATATAACTAATTTAAAATTTATATAAGTTTAATATTCTCACTTAAAAATATAAGTTAAAATTCGTACCCATTTTAGATTTAAATTGAAGTAATCGAATATTGCAAAAGTATAATTTCACCAACAGAAATCAAGACACTTTAATATTAATTTAAATACACACTATAGATATTAAGAAAACTGAATTGACATTTAATTTTTTGAAATTTCTACCTTAATATAATGTTCAAACTTAAATTATATGGTAATTGACACTTGTCATTACAATATTATTTTGTTTCTCCTACTATGTATAGATAGATCATAGATTATATATATATATTTTATAATATTAAAAATTTTTATTTGAAATTTGAATCTATATAATTCATTTTAAATCTGGATGATTTTTAAAATTTTCAATTTAAATTAAAAATAATAATTCAAACTTAATAAGAATCATAAATTTAATTATACACCATAAAATTAAGATTTCTTCATAAAATCTGAAGTATATAATAAAACTAATAACAATATTATAGAGGACCCAAAAAATTTAAAAGGAATATATTTTTTAAAATAATATTTACTTCATATAAATACTTGACTTTTCCCATTAACTTAAAGTAAAGTATACATAATTTTATTATATATTTTATTACTATTTTCATTAGATAATTTTATCCTTTATATTTGTTAATTAAATAGTACTTATTTGTACATACGAAAAAATAATCTAATAATAATAATAAAAATTTAAAAGATACACACAAAGGCAAATTGAATAATTAAAAACTTTTCAACCCTAGACTCCCCGCCACACCTTTTCCCCAATTCCTCCCCCCCACCCCCACCCCCATCCCCCCGCGCAAATTAAAAATTCTCAAAAATTAAAAGATTTCTTTTCAAAACTTAAAAACTCAATAAATTAACCTATTCTCTCTTTTCATTTAACAATCCTAACATCTCTTTCTCCTTTTCCACTCCTTGTCTGTTCCCCACACCCCTCACTCTTTCATTCCCATTTATTTATTTTTAAACATGAAATTCTCCAAGTAATACGATGAGTTTTTACTATATGGATATTGCATTGGATTGTGTAGTTTTTTTAAAAAAATTAATGCAAAGGTAATTTTCTACTTGTATGGGTATTACAATTGATACGAAATTTGAGATTTATGTTTATAGATTTCAAGAAGCTTATGTTTTTTTTTTTTTACTTATTTGATTGCTTTGTATCTTTTTCTTGTTTTTTATTTGTTAATTTAGTAAAAATTATTCAAGATATATTTTTTCTCCTTGAATTCACACATTTGCTTGTAATGCTCCTTATTTTCTTGGTGTTAAAACAATTTGTTATTATCAACAAGTGTAGTTGTGAAATAAGAGCAAATACATCACAAACTAAGACGGATGTTGATCAAATTAAGGTTTGATTGAAGACCGTGGAGGAAGAGAATATGAAACATGAACTCAAGCAAGATGATGTTTTAAAAGAGTTGTAAAATGCAATTATATGTAACTTTTGTTACTAACAAAGTTTCTGGAAGATTCTTTAAATTATAGTAATATAATTGTTGAAATCTATTTTGAATGTTTTTTTTATAATTAGTCTTCATTATATTATAGAAATTCTTGTGGTTAATAATGCTTATGACAATATTCTTCAATTTATAGTAATGAATATTTGTAGTTATGGCTAAACCTAAATAGAATTATCAAAAATTGATTAATTTTTATTTTTCATTGCTAATTCAAATAATAAGCTATAAGGTATGCATTTGTAGCAAAAAGAATAAATTCTTAGCCACATCACAAAAATATTTGTGGCAAATATTCACGTGTACATCTATGTATTTTTTATTTGGTAGATAAATGTAAGTATTGTTAATACGAGACTGAAATACAAAACAGCCACACATTTTAAATTATCATAGCAAATAAATCAAGTATTTTGCTACAACAGAAGACATTGTGGCTATAATATAAAAATTACTATAGATTTTATTTGTCGTGGCAAAAAAGTAAAATTATTTTCCGCAAGTATATATTTCGTAGCAAGATTTTTTTTTATCATTATAGTTACAATATAATTTTTTTGTAGTTGTAAGTAATAGTAGCTAACTTTTAGTTACGCCACTTCTTGCTACGAATACTACAGAAAAAATTGATGGCTAAAGTGTTTAACCATGGAACTTTTCACATTTAGCTATGATGTATCTTGAAGCAATATATGCATTTTGTTGTAGTGTCCGTAGTGAACGTATGTCGGATATACTCGATCAATCGGTAGATTTGTTATCTTTAAACCATCTAGCTTTGGTGTATACCTAGACAATCATATATCACACAATCAACTCTTTAGCTGTCTTTCATTCTCATTATTTTGTTCGTTTCAGCCATGAACACAACCTGATTTTATAAATGCGTAGAGAACTGACCTGACAAAATTCTCCTTGAAGCGGCTTGCACATCACACTTACATAGGTGATTCCTAAATTTGTAATTTTGTAGATACACTATTTGATTATTTCATATCAAACTTAGAACCCTTAAAAATAGTTATGCTTTATCTTGGTATTGAATATTGTCTTCATCTGATCAAAATAGACCAATATTTTATTTTGATAATTTTGAACTGTTAATCATAACTTTGTTTTCTTCTTGAACCTAGATCATGAGATCTCCAGTCTTCTAGGTAGAGTTACCGCCATGTTGACTTGACCTCGGCCATATAGTCCCATTTTCTTTGATGATTGATCAACTCTCTCTCTAGTTAGATCTTTTGTAAGTGGAGTCAACACATTATTCTTTCACTTCAGATGGTTAATCATGATAATTCCACTAGAGAGTAGTTCTCTAACAATATTATGTCTCTGTCTTATATGGTGAGATTTTTTGTTATACACCCTAATCCCTGTCCTATTTGTTGCAACTTGACTATCACAGTAAATGCATATGAGTGCCAAAAATTTGGGCTAATAAGGAATATCTTTCAAGAAATTCTAGAGTCATTCAACTTCTTCACTGACCTTATTATCTAAAGCAATAAATTCAATTTCTATTGTAGAGAGAGCGATACAAGTCTGTTTCGATGACTTCCAATAGACTGCTCCTCCACCAAAAGTAAATATATATCCACTGATGAATTTTACTTCATTTGACCCTGTGATCCAATTTGCATTATTATATCCCTTAATTACAACTAGATATTTGTTATAATGTAAAGCATAATTTTGAGTATGTTTTAGATAACCCAAAATATTTTTCATTGCCATTCAATGAACTTGATTGGGATTACTTATGTATCAACTCAATTTACTAATAGCACATATTATGTATGATTGCGTACTATTCATGATATACACTAAATTTTCCAACACTCTTGCATACTTTAATTATGAGTCACTTTCACCTTCATTCCTTTAAAGTGCAAAGCTCATGTCTAATGAAGTCTTCGTAAAATTGAAATTCAAATACTTGAACTTGTCAATTACCTTTTCAATGAAATGATATGGTGACAACACTATGCCTGGTGGAATTCGATGAATTCTTATCCATAAGATCATATCAGCAACTCTAAGGTCTTTCATATCAAATTTATTTTCTAGCATTCGCTTCATAGCATTATGTCAGCAATATCTCTACTGATGATCAACATGTCATCCTCATATAAACAATCAATGACCTATGATTTGAAGTGACTTTAATATAAACACATGTATCACATTCATTTATCTTGAAATCGTTTGCCAAGATAGTCTGGCCAAACTTTGCATGCCATTGTTTGAGTGTTTGCTTTAGTCTATAAAGTGACTTTACAAGTTTGCACATTTTTTTTACCGGGAATCACAAAACCTTCTGGTTGTTCCACATAAATTTCTTCCTCCAATTCTCTATTTAATAAAGTTGCTTTCACATTTATTTGATGAATTTCAAGATTAAATGTCGCCGCTAGTTCAACCAAAATCTGAATGAACGTTACCTTTGTTATTGACGAGTATGTATCAAAATAATCAAGGTCTTTTTATCTAAAGCCTTTCACAACAAGCCGTACTTTGTATTTGTTAATATTGCCATCAACTTTTATTTTTCTTATGAGGATCCATTTAGAACCTAAAATTTATTTTTGGAGGAAGGTCAACAAACTCTCAGGTATGGTTGTTCAAGATTGAATCAATCTCACTATTGACAGCCTCTTTTCAAAAGGTTAAGTCTATAGAAGACATCACTTCTTTAAATGTTTGAGGTTCATTTTTAAGAAGAAATACTATAAAATTTGATCCGAAGAAAGTCAACATTCGTTGTCATTTACTACGCCTTAGATTCTCTTCATTAAATACATTCTTCTTAGGTTCATCCCTAGGTTATTTAGGCCTTTTGCTAGACAACTCATGTCTAGTCTTACACGAATAAATGTGTTCAAGCAATTCAACATTATCTGATTCAATTACCGTATTATTAGGAATATTTGGATGTTTGAATTTATGAAACAAATATGGACATATTTTACTATTTTATCATATATGATGAAAATACAGTCTACAGTCTTTGATCCTATTTTCACCCTTTTGTGTATAGGAACTTAAAGATTGGCTAGATACCCTCACACTTTGAAAGATTTCAAATTGGATTTTCTTTCTTTTCATTTCTCATAAGGAATAAATTGTATCTTGCTATGAGGCACTCTATTACGTATCCAATTTGTTGTAAGAATAGCTTCTCTCATATAAATTTTTTGATAAATCTGAACTTATAAGTAAGACATTCATCATTTTCTTTGATGTTTAATTTTTTCTTTTCACAATTTCATTTGATTAAGGTGAATGCGAGGCAGAATTTTGATGGACAATTTTATTTTCCAAACGTATCTCTATAAAAGTAGATTCATACTCTCCGCTATCACTTCTTATCATTTTAATTTTTTTATTCAATTATTTTTTAGTTTAGATTTTATATTACCTAAATGCTTCTATTGCTTAATCCATAATACTACGCAAATAAACATAACAATATCTAGTGCAATTGTCAATAAAAGTTATGAAATATTTTTTTCACCATGAGATTGTTTTGTCTTCATAACACAAATGTATGTGTGAATTAAGTTTAAGGGATTGAAATTTCTTTCAACAGACTTATACTGATTCTTAGCATACTTCGATTCAATTCATGTTTGACACTTTGATTTATAGCACTTAAAGTTAGGTAAAACTTTCAAACTAATCAGTTTTCACAAGATTTTGTAATTGACATGTCCTAAATGTTCATGCCATGATTCGTTTGACTCAAGCAAGTAACAAGAAGCTCAGTTGTATTCATTTCAACAGTCATTACATCAAGTTTGAAAATATTTTGTTGCTTATTACAACTTTCTCCAAAATAAATACACACTTAAATCCATTTTCAACGAGAAGTACTGTCGATACTACGTTATTTCTAAAAGTAGGAATATGGAGAACGTTGTTGAGAGTCAACACCTAGCCTAAAGTCATATTTAGAAATATCTTCCCACTTCCTTCAACCTTGATTGTTGCAATATTTTTTAGGAGGACTACTTATTCGAAACTCGCGAGATCATAAGTAGCAAAAACTTTTTTGTCCTCACAAACATGTTGAATGACACTTGAATCAAACCACAATTCATTTGAATTTTCAACTAGATTGCATTCAGTGAACATAACACACATACTTATAATCTCATCAATTGCTTCCATCAAGTTTGCCTGATTCTTTTTCTTATTCTTCCATAATTTGGTAATTCGGAGCTTGTAATCAACTTCAATACAAATTGTATAGCTTTGAATTTTTTCTTCGTCTGCTCTTTCTTTTGTACAAGAGATTTTTCTAGTTTCTTTATCGGTGTAATAGCAGTATTTGAATGGCTCGATGAAGCAATATTTATCGCCATAACATTTGTCGTTTTAGAATTGACATTATTTTATTAGTCATTTTTATCGTCAAAATTTTGATAGACAATTTAAAATTGCAGAATACTAACAATAAAAAATGTATCTTTATTCACACTGTTTCTAGTTAACAATGAAGTTTTTATATTTATTGCATCGCTTAAATTTAGTATTTCTGATGAAATTTTTATATTCTTCAAATCAGAATTATCATACAAACATAGTATTTTATGAATCAGTGAAATTTTTATATTCTTCAAATCAAATACACAAACTATTTGTTTGATAAAATTTTATATTCTTCAAATTGAAAGAGTTGAAAATTAAAAGATTTTAATCTCTAAAAATCAGGCACAAACGATACAACAAGTATATAGCAACAATTTAATTCTGCAACACATATTTCTTTTCAAGTTGTTAAGGTGAATAACATATTAGTTGAAAAAATCATTCTCAATAAATGACAATGATTTGTCTTTGGCATGGCCTCATAACATGATTCTGCCACATTGCACATCTCTTAGATTGAATTCGTAGTTGAAAAGTTTCCTTTACACAAATATATAAATAAATTACTCTATTCCTGTTAGAACATGCACAACGGAAGCAACAATTCTGCAGGATCAATAACTTACATAATATCTAGATAACATAAGCTAAACGAAAATAAAAAAACTTACCTCTTGAAGCTTTCACACAGTTCGTTCAACACCTTGTTAGCCAGGTCTGCTGCCTTTTACCACTTCCTGATTAACTCTTTTAATCAACACTTATGTGGACAAGTGACTTATTTTTTTACTGAAAAAGAATTATTCCACTTTGCTGGAAAAGACTCCCTTATTTATCCAATATTCGATTGAAGAAGTAAAGGGAAAAGACAAACGTTTTTGTCCCATTATTTCTGCCTTAATGACACTATAATGAACAAAACATTTTTGCCTTAATTAGCCCCATTAAGGGTAAAATGTTTTCAGCTCTTTAATTGATCTTTAAAACCTTGTTTATTGATATTAAAGACCCTTTATATAGAAGACCAGTAATATTACTTCTTCTCAAAATAATCTTTTTCCTTTTCAAAATTGATTAGTTAATCAGGCATAGTAGGGATCACAGATTTATTAATTGAGGCTTTCAATTATGATAGTAATTCGGTAGCGAATGAATTATCATATCATAATAAATTACATATTATTCCACTAAAAATTTATAATTGCACTCCTCGATTTAATTTTAAAATCTACCATTACATCTTATTTAACTCTCCATGTTAGAATTACCAACACCAATCAATAAAATTAAATTCTCTGAAAAAATTTAACTCATTGATTAATTTAATTCTTTATTTATAATGCTTAACTTATTTCACATGATAGATACAAAATCCACCTATAGGGTTTTCACGTGAAAACTTATAAGCAATCATAAAGGGGTGTCTTCTATCTCAAGTCCGAGACATGATTCTATCAACTAATTAATATTTCACTAAGTGATTTGTCGTGATCCAACCTATTAAAAAATATTGACTCACAAAAGAGTCTCACCTTTTAATAGATTAAAACGAAAAAATAAACCGCATAGATCATAATAATTATATCAAGATTAAGAGTATAAGTACATGTAATGGACTAGAGAAATCGTTTATCAAGCAATCATGTGTTGTTGATTCCACCATGAAAGTCGAATCAGCAACACATGATTGGTTGATACTCCTCCAAATAATGGCTCCCTCCTACAATAAACACATATCTTGAGGTAGATTTTCTAGAAACTTTATCCGACTGAAAATCTGAATCAGTATACCCAACAGGTACAAGATTCCCAGAGTGAAAAAAAAGCATGTAATCCCTAGTCCTTTTAAGGTACTTGATTATATGATTAACCGTAGTCTAATATTCTTGCCCGGAATTAGACTGAAATCTACTAACCACGCCTACCGCAAAGCAAATATCAGGTCCAGTGCACAACATAGCATACAAAAGACTCCACACAACTGAAGCATAAGAGACTGCCTTCATTCTCTCTATCTCATCAGTCGTTTTGGGTGACTGATCTTTTTATTTAGTAATTCCATGCCTAAAAAGAAGGAATCCCTTTTTGGAATTTTGCATGCTAAATCTTACAAGAATAGTATAAATATAAAGTGCTTGAGATAAGCCTAATATCCTTTGTTTGCGATCTCACATAAGCTTGATCCCAAGGATATGAGCCGCTTCTCTCAAGTCTTTCATATCAAAACACGAGGACAACCACTGCTTAATAGAATTCAATATGCTCACATTATTTCCTACGAGTAACATGTCATCTACGTACAAAATTAAAAATGCTACTCTGTATCCATCCTATTTTTTATAAACGCATGATGCTCTAGATGCTCTAGATTATCAAAACAAGTATTCCATGCTTTAGATGTTTGTTTCAAACCATAGATGGATTTCTTAAGTCTACAAAACTTATGTCCATTTTCACTTTTCATGAAACCTTCTGGCTGTGCCATATAAATGCACTCGTCAAGACTTCCATTTAGGAAAGTAGTCTTGACATCCATTTGCCATATCTCATAATCATAATGAGCAACAATGGATAAGAGAAACCTAATGAATTTAAGCATAGCTACCGATGAAAAAGTTTCCTCATAGTCAGTTCTTTCTTTTTGAGTAAACCCTTTCGCAACAAGCCTAGCCTTAAAAGTTTGCACTTTTCCATCCACACCTCTCTTTTTCTTATAGATTCATCTACATCCAATGGGTTTGACTCCCGCAGGTGGTTCTATAAGTTCCCAGACTTAATTGGAATACATAGAATCCATTTCAGATTTCATAGCAACAACCCACATTTTAGCATCTTTATCATGTAGCGCTTCAACATAATTAAGAGGTTCCGTATTAGGCTCTTCAGGAATTCTATCGTATGATTCTCCCAAAAGCGCAAA
Source organism: Capsicum annuum (assembly GCF_002878395.1). NCBI lineage: Eukaryota > Viridiplantae > Streptophyta > Magnoliopsida > Solanales > Solanaceae > Capsicum > Capsicum annuum. The sequence continues at coordinate 44,650,227 of NC_061111.1, forward strand.
CCATAAAGGTTTTCTAATAATTCTTCCACTACGACGATGAGTCACTACCAGATCTGCTATATTTGGAACTAAATTTTGAACACCCTGAATGTCATCCTGCACTGAGACAGGTTCGTCGACATTATCCTGAACGTTTTCCTCCACAATTGCAGACAGCTCGATGTTACCCCCACTACTTTAAGGTAGTGTAGTGTCAAGTGTTTGCTCTTGTGCAAACTCTTGCCTATTGACATTTCTCCCACTACGTGGATGCAGTGGTATGTCAATAATGATTTTTGAAATTTGTTCTTGTGTTTCATTATTCATTATTCTAGTGCTCAATTTCTGTAAAATAATTTTACTTCTAGGAACATGGTTCATTAAATAATCTTCTTCAAGAAATCTAGCATTTGTCAAAATAATTACCTTTCGTTCCTTAGGACAATAAAATAAACCCCCTTTCGTCCCTTTTGGATATCCAATAAAAATGAACACTTCTGTCCTAGATTTCAATTTGTCAGTTTTTCCTTTTAGCACATGTGCTGGATAACCCCAAACTCGAAATGCCATAGACTAGGCTTGCGCCCACTCCACAATTCAGATGGGGTTAAAAGTACTAATTTTGAAGGGACCAAGTTCAGAATATAATTTGCAGTTTCTAATGCATAACCTACAAAACAAAAAGGCAAATCTGAATAACTTAATATTGATTTAACTATTTTCATAAGAGTTCTATTTCGTCGTTCTGCCACACCATTTTGTTGTGGTGTTCCTGGAGCAGAATATTGAGATGTAATTTCTGACTCTGAATTTTTCAAAGCATTCAAATTTATGATGCAACAAATAAATGTATCCATATTTTGAGTAATCATTTGTGAAAGTCACAAAATACTCAAAACGACCTCTTGTTTGTACATTCATAGGACCACACAAATTAGTATGAATTAATTCTAACTTATTACCAGCTCTATTTTCTTTGGAAGAAAAATGTCTCTTGGTCATTTTACCTTCTAAACAAGATTCACAAGTTGGAAGTGCCTCTACTTTCAATGAACTCAAAGGTCCATCAGAAACCAACCGTGAAATTCTATTTATTTTAATATGACCTAGACGTAAGTGCCATAAGTATGTTTCACTCAATTCTGAAATACATTTTCTTTTATGCGATTGATCAACATTATTAAGTTCCATTGTTTGTAGCATATCATGGGAAACCTCAAATACAAACAAATCATGGATTTTAGGAACAGAAATAATAAAATGCTTATTAAACTTAATAATTGCACAATCATTAACAAAATAAACATTATAACCAGCATCCATTATTCTTGAAACTGGAAGTAAATTCCTTCTTATAGAAGGTATGTAAAGAATATTATCCAGTCTTAAAACTCTAGAACTACTAAATGAAATAGAAATATTTCCTATTGCTAAGGTTGGTGTTGGTTCCCTATTTGCTTGAAACACGTTCAGTTCATTTTCACTTAGGCGTCCTGTTTCCTGAAACCCCTGCAAGGATGTGCAGATATGATTAGTGGCTCCCGAATCTATAGAGTAAAATTGGGTAGAAACAGCTGCTAAAAATGTTACAACGACATATGAAAAAGATGTATCTTGTTTCTGCATCTTTGCTATGTAGCCGGGACATTGTTTCTTATAACGACCAGGTTGCTTGCAATGATAGCACTTTCCCTTAGGCTTTAATCTCATCATCAGTGGGTTTATCCGACTTAACAGGACATTCCTCAATCAACACAAATTTAAAGCCCTCAGCAGTAAGAATAATATCCAAATTACATTTCCAGTCCACATAGTTAGGGCCTTCTAGTTTATTTTGATTCATGAAAAAAGTTAAGGAATTGAACGAAAACATGGTTAATCTGTTATATATTCCAATTAAAACAGATCATTAGACATGCTGCAGAATAATAAAATTCTTAAAAAATATCGCACATATAATCATGCACATAAACAATTAGAATCGTTAGGGAAACTTAACTATTTAAGCAAATATACATGTAATGTCAGATATTTGATCTCTTAAATAAAACAGAACCAACTCAGTTAGAGAGTAAACTGTTGATTTAAGTTAGATAAATATCACATTTCATAAGTCTCTGTACCATGGAACCAACATGTAATTTAGTTGGAAAGTTAATACAAGTTATCAAAAACAAGAGACTATAAAACAGTATTACACTATACAAGTTTATCCGATGGAGAAGATGACCTATGTCAACATGTAAACTCATATTATTTACTGTTATTAACCATTGAAAATCATAAGGAATGATCCCTATCACCACTGGTTTGCAAAAGATAATTTTTTCAGAATTTTTAATTTTTCCGAAAACATAAAAACATTCAAAAACTCATCAGAACGACCCCGAACGATCAAAAAATGACCTGGGTCACATCTATTTGTGAGTATTGTTTAGTGGCTTATTTCCAATAAACCTACCAAATTTCAAGTCATTCGGAATTTGTCATAACTGAAAAACTTCAAAACCGACCAAATCGGCAATTATTGACCGAGCTGTTGCAAGGATCAGTAGAGCTACCTGCACTGCTTGGCCTTACTACTACTATTCATACAGTGAGTAACGACTATGACTGGGTTTAGTTGAAACTCTATCATAATTTTTTTCCCTTAATCCACAAAACTATTTTTCACAAAACTGTGCAAAATTCGTTTTATGCTTTCTTGATGATAAACTTAGATTCTCTTGAAATCAATAACATCATCAAAAACATGAAAAGCAGCCAGAAACAACATGATATCAAAAACATGAAAAAACAGCCAACAACAACATGATTTATACAACTATTATCCAAAATATATACAACAAATCAATCAATTTCTTTTACATTATCTAGCAGATGTAAGAAAACTACTGATACCAATTGTTAGAACATGCACAGCAGAAGCAACAATTCTGCAAGATCAATGGCTTACATAATATCTAGATAACATAACCAAAATGAAAATCAGAAAACTTACCTCTTAAAGCTTTCACACAGTTCGTTCAACACCTTGTTAGCCAGGTCTGCTGCCTTCTACTACTTCCTGATTAACTCTTTTAATCAACATTTGTGTGGGCAAGTGACTTATTTTTTTTACTGAAAAAGGATTATTCCACTTTACTGGAAAAGACTCCCTTATTTATCCAATCTTCTATTGAAGAAGTAAAGGGAAAAGACAAACGTTTTTGTCCTATTATTTCTTCCTTAATGGCACTATAATGAACAAAACGTTTTTGCCTTAATTAGCCCCATTAAGGGCAAAATGTTTTCAGCACTTTAATTGATTATTAAAACCTTGTTTATTGATATTCAAGACCCTTTATATAAGAGACCAGTAATATTACTTCTTCTAAAAATAATCCTTTTTCTTTTCAAAATTGATTAGTTAATCAGACATAGTAGGGACCGTAGATTTATTAACTGAGACTTTCCATTATGATATTAATTCAGTAACGAATGAATTATCATATCATAATAAATTACATATTATTCCACTAAAAATCTGTAATCGCACTCCTCGATTTAATTTCGAATTACCAACACCAATCAATTAAATTAAATTTTCTAAAAAAAATTAACTCATTGATTAATTTAATCCTTTATTTATAATGCTTAACGTATTTCACATGACGGATACAAAATCCACCTGTAGGGTTTTCACATGAAAACTTTTAAGCAACCATAAAGGGGTGTCTTCTATCTCAAGTCCGAGACATGGTTCTATCAACTAATTAATATTTCACTAAGTGATTTGTCATCATCTAACCTATTAGGAATATATTGACTCACAAAAGAGTCTCACCTTTTAATAGATTAAAACGACAAAATAAACCGCATAGATCATAATAATTATATCAAGATTAAGAGTATAAGTACATGTAATGGACTAGAGAAATCATTTATTAATATTTAGAACATAAACGGATATCTCTTATTGGTCCGTTCAATGCATACGAAATGTACTAGCACAAGAAGTTGGAATATTACCACTCCCATAATTAAGATCAAATTATATTTAATCTTGTGCTACAATCATCAAGATGTTTGTCCTACCTGATCTTTGAATGTGAACGTTAATTTATTACTTATAAGAACCGACAATTTTAATCTTCCGTGCATGAGTTAAAATACTCCATACACAAAATTATTTACTATATAAGCAACAGACACACATGTTAACACAATGATCTATTCAAATAAAGATTTTATTAATATAATAATTTATCTTTACATAGAATGAAAATATAATTATATTACACAAATTACATGATTAATAGTATAACCTAACTATCCCGACATAAACTAAATTTCTTAGGTCTTTCTTTCCTTTACTTTTCTAGAATCATTAACTTGATGCTTATCACTTGTCCCATTTTCAAATTAGGAATTAAGAAAAGATGATGCTTCATACTGCACTAATTATATGATTGCAATCTAATTTAGATTAATAAAGCATCAATTCCTTTCTTTGTCATTTATAATTGATTTACTTCAAACACTTGTCCTTTATCAAGATTAATTATACTATAAAAAATTAGGCGCACAGATACAAGAACTAAAGTTTTCCTTTATGATTTTGATGCAAAACTTAATAAATCAAATAGCTTGTGCCTACAACCATCTGAAATAGCTTTTTCGCTCTCTGTAAATAGAACACAAAAAATAATAGTAGTATTAAATTCCTTACGATTGTTGATTATCCTGTATTCAAAAATAATATAGCAAATCAGATAAAATAATTTTAAAAAACAGAAAAGCAATGGACTTTATTAAATATTCGAGTCCACAATTTTTTTGTGTGTCCTTAAGGAATTTAATTATCTCATGGTATTCAAGTTTATGGATTACTTCCTCTCAGGATAAAACGGATATACCTATTATTGGTGTAGCGATATCTCAAACGCCAATAACTTCGTCGAAAGCAAAGTCAGCAACTAATCACACAAAGACAGAATATTTGTTTGTAAAAAATATGCAGATGGAGTTCAGAAATTTTTTATTTTTCTTAAAAAAACTGCGGCTAGTCCTCTCAATTTATAGTCAATAAATAGGTACTTGGAAAAGTCACAACCTATTAGAAAAGTCATACCTTATCTAAACAGTCACAACATATCGAAAGAGTCACAACTCATCGAAAAAGTCACAACCATTTAAAGTGACAAAGTGTCTTTTAACATGCATCATTTCCTTTGGTTTCTATTCATTTCGCATTCACACATCTAAAAACCCAACATACAAACTATTCAACAATGAAAAGATGGCAACCATGACAATACCATGATGTTAATATGATGACTGCAATATTATTACAGCCACCAACAAGCGATCGTAGCAAGAAAAGTCATAGTGGCCATAGACGATGACAGTAACGAGGTACAAATCTTTTTATGAAATTTCACATGTTATTTACCGTGGCCACCCCCACCACCATCTCCAAATTATGATTAATACTATTGTTTGCCCACATCCTTGGATTCTTATTATTGTTTCTTCTTTTTTGTTTCAAGATAAAAAGACAAGTTATTGAAAAAATAAAAGTTTCTACTTTTTCCTCTACTAGACTATAATGCATTAATGCTTGACAACTACAAGCAGAAAACGACTTTTTTTCTCTTTTGACAAGACAATATAATGAATACTACTACTAAAAGATTATACTCCCTCCGTCCTATTTTATATGTCATCACTTTTTTTTAGTTCGTCTGAAAAGAAATATCATTTTTTCTTATTTGGTAACTATTTAATGATAACATCTCCATTTTATCCTTACTGGGAGAAAAAACAACTAAAAAATAAACTTTAAAAGAGACAATATATTTTGTAAACTTTATAAAATCATCACTCAATTTTTAAATTCTGTGCCCAATTATAAGGCGATGCATAAAATGGGACGGAAGGAATAATATTTACGTAGTTAGATTCAGAATGAGTGATCCACAGAAATTTGAAGTGGTTGTTGAGTGATTTAAGATTTTAATCTTGGACATGTGTCAACTTGTTAATTAGTGGTTGTTGAGTGATTTAAGATTTTAATATTGGACATGTGTGAACTTGTTGATTTAACTAATGTTAAACTATGAATCACCACAGAGGACGATAAACCCTTAGATGGACATGTGGCGTGAATTTAAATTACTCTAAGTTTTAAAATGGATATCGAATATCAAATGAATAGATCCAGCTCTGTGATTACGCCAGTAAGGTATACGCTTGGACCCTCAATTTTATGAAATAAATGAATTTCTCTGTTTATAATTTAGATATTCTAGGTACGCAAAACGTACACTCACTCTCAGATGATAACCCTAACCACCATATTATTTGAGTATTATAGACTAAAATATTGGAGTTGGACAAATTAATAGACTAAAAAGAGTAGTAAAAATCTACTATGGGGAAATCTGGTCCAATAACTATTTTCCAATAAAAAGACCCTGCATTGTAGGACCAAAACCTTGACTAGAACCAAAAGGTACTTACAATTATGAACCCTATAATATATAATTTTAAAAAATGTTATCTACATGTGTATCGTGTGATATTAAATTCATGTGAACTGCCATAGCTACCATAGTATATTCAAAATTTTATTATATATAGATGGACATATCTCTTCACAGTAGAACACAAACCATTTGCAAAAATAACAACCATGAAAATGCTCATGATGTTAATGGTGGCTGCAATTTTATTTTGCAGCCACCAACAAGTGGTCGTGGCGAGAGAAGTGGCAGGTAAGGGAAACGAGTTACAAATAATACCCCCATGGGATATCCCATGTTATTTGCCGTGGCCATTCCCCTGGCCACGACCATGGCCATGCCCTCCTCCACGACCACGACCACAACCTCGACCACGCCCATGCCCACCGCCACCTCCTCCACCGTGTCCCCCACCACCTCTACCTCCGCGCTCACCACCACCTCCACCTCCGCGCTCGCCACCGCCTCCACCACCAAGATCACCCCCTCCTACACCGTTTTCGGGGTGCTCTATTAGTGACCAAGAAAAGGTGAAGAAATGCATGTTCAACACAACTTCAATTGATGCATGTTGTCCAACATTCAAGAGCATACTTGGCACTAGTTGCCCTTGCTATAAGTATGCTGAGGATTTAGACAATCAAGTCTTGATCACTCTTGAAGCTTATTGTGATGTTGATAGCCCTTGTAGTGGTATGCTAGTAAGTAATCATCGCTGACACATTCTTAAAGAAAACTACTACAATCATTTTTATAAAATTGTACTATTTGAAATAGTAAGGGTGGAATTCAAGAATAAAAAAAATCAATATTTTCTTAATCTTTCATATTTGTGAATACAGAGTCCCCCTCCTCCAGTGACTCCCACCCCATTTTCGGATAGTTGCTCAGCTAGTGACAAAGAAAAGGTGAAGACATGCATGTTTAACACAACTTCAATTGACGAATGCTGCCCAACATTCAAGAGCATACTTGGCACTAGTTGTCCTTGCTATAAATATGCTGAGGAATTGGATAATCAAGTCTTGATCACTCTTGAATCTTATTGTGATGTCGATAGTCCTTGTACTGATTTACAGGCAAGTAAGTTATCATTTTTATTTATTATTTTAAGATTTTTGATACATTCGTTAAGAAAAATACTATCTATAGTCGATTTTATGAGGTATATTAATTAAATAACTAATATATTTTCTTGGAGTAGGAAAGTGGAATAATTGAGAAAGAAAAGGAATGTCTTGATCTTAATATTTAAATATGATAAATATTTTGAAAAGTTTTTTTTTTTTTAAGTGACAGATCAGTAAGAATATTTTGATGGGTCCTTCATCATAAATACTTAGGGCCGATTTGAAGATAATTACATCTTGTTCATTTTTTTTTAATATAGATATTTTGAATTAAGAAATATATAAATTAAAGGTGTCACTGTCAATATTAATTATTAAACATAAGTTTTGTATATTGTTTGAAAAATCTTTCTATTAAAGTACCATAATGGGGGAAAATCAATGATGAAGCAGCAGGCAGAGTCGTTTGATGACACGAGGTTCCTATATACCATCATCTCGAATCCAAAGGCATAACAATAGGTAGGCATCTTCTCGACGATCTATACGAAGATCTAAAGGTGAACCAATAGACAGAGAGAGATGCTCTTCCTGCGGCCCAAGAACGTCTTCGTTCAAAGAGTTAGCAATGACTTTCTTCCCACCATATATTTCTATTTTGACATACTAATTAAAGTTATTTTTCTAATTAATGATTTTTCTTGTAATTAATAATTTCAGGTGATTATTAAGCTATCCATGGAGGAGTAAACCAATGGGCTGCTTAGTTGTTTACTTCCAGATCTTGTATTAGATATTTGTTGTTGTTAATTACCATGGTAATGTTGTGTTTTTAGCAATAATAATTTGGACATATCTGTCAATATTTCAGTGTTTTAAAGAGAACTAGGGGTGATATGACCTGTGTTAGCACGGCCCAACGTGAAAAATATTTTTATATTAATTATTGTGATTTATAATACTTTTTGCATAATTTTGAAATAATGTATATTGCACCTTTTTGGGTTCGAAATTGAGAGGGCGTCATGCGGAAGCTTAAAGTTTAGCGAACCTTGAGACAATAAATCAGACGACAAAGAAAATAATACTAAAAAGTATAAAACTATTACATGTTTTGGTTAATTGGCCTACATATTATAAAACCTAATATTTAAATACATTAAACCTATTGGGAGAAATCTCCCCCTAAACAAAGACTTGTTAATGACTACATTATAGATGCTACAGTGTTATTGTATGAAAATGGAGAGTTTTTTTTATTTATAAAGCTCCAAAATCTTTCCTCTTAGAAAGAGATTTGCCAAATATGAAAAGGTTCTAGATTTTCCTTTCTGAAAAGTATAAGTAATTATGGTATTATTTTTATTTTCCTTCTAAGAAAAATAAAACTTAAATTTGGTAAGAAAATCAGGACAAAAATCCTAACAAATCTCCCCTTTTTGGCTTGATTTTCTTGACAGCATATTCTTGATCCTCCTCCTTCACACGATCTTCATATATCACTGTTGTTTATCATGATTAAAAATTGATATGGGTTAAAAATTGGAGCCCTATGCGTTAAAAAATAAAAGCATGGGTTAACATTATTGGAGCCCTGTATTATAAGTGAACAGGGTTAAAAGTGAGTCTTGTGCATTGAAAGTAGGCACAGGTTAAAAGTGGAGCTCATGCGTTAAAAGTATGTGCACGAGTTGAAAGGAGCCCAAGCATTGAAAGTAAGCGAGGGTTGAAAGTTGGAGCTCATAAACATGGGTTGAAAATTAATTTGGTTTTAAAGATGGATTAGCAGTAGGATTGTTTAAATTTGTTTGAAACTTTTTCTCCACATGTAGTTTTATTTTAACAAAATATCTTCACTATCGTCAAATTGGTTGCAACTTTAATCTCAACATATCCTCAATCTGATTCATCGAACCATTGAACCATAGACTCTGATACCACTTGTTGGGTCGAAATCGAGTGGGCGTCATGCGGAAGCTTAAAGTTTGCAAACCTTGACACAATAATCATCCAGTGAGCTTAGGCCTTTTGCAGCCCGAGCTGCATCACCAGGACAATGAGGAAGCATCTATGCAGATTGAAGAAAAGAGTTGCTCTACTCCTGCATCATTCTCATTTGTGATGCTATTTCCTCCTCCTTCTTCACCCTCTCAGTCTATGCAGCAATCTCTTTAGTGAGTTGAAAAATTGTATTTCTTAGCAAATCAACGATTTCTTTATCAGCTGATGAGGGAAAGGATGAATCACCGGATGAAGACCTAATATTCTCGCTAAAGCATTTTCTATGGTAGCGATAGTATGTGCCTCTAACTGGAGAACCCACAGTTTGTTTCCAATAATCCTCCTCTACATCTTAAGGTATTGTTTCACTCTGACTTTCAGGAGGTTGAATACTACGATACTCATTAATGAACTGCATATATTTGTCCTATATTCAAAATAAAGTTAAAATTAATATTAAAAATATACTAAACTAGTCGTACTTAAATAATATCAACTTTGAGAAAAAAATTCATGATTACAAAATTTGATTCTTATATGGGTAGCTTTTACACGAGGCTCAACCCAGAAATCTTCATCTGTTGGGTTCTTTTTCTTCTTTACATAGGTCTCCTCGAATACCTCATGAAAAGCTACTTTCCTACCTAATTTTTTTCCTGCATGTGATAAAATAATTAATCTTCAAAAAATAAAAAATAAAAACAGAAACAAACAACTAAAGCGGTAAAAGTTACATACCATTTTTTGCTCCACAATAATCCGACTAACAACTCCCGCAGTATGTAGAGAGCCACTCTTGACCGATGTCCTGGCTTTCTTTCTTTTTCACTCAACTTTTGGTATTCTTCGCTATTCCAACAGCAAAGATAATCTTGCCACATTCTTTCATCTATAAAACTTGGTCTTACCCTATTTTGTCTGGCATAATCCAACAGACCGTTCATTCTGTTACTTGATCTTTTATAAAAATTCTTCCATATAGCAAAGTAATTTGTTGGATCCCACCAGAAATATTTCTACAACAAAAACAAAAGTTTAATATTCAATTTTTTGTTCTAACAATTTGTTAAGTAGTCGATAAGTTAAATCTTTACCTAAAATTCTTTAAGCATTTCATTTCTATCAAATTCTGGAACCTTTTGCCTGATTCAATAGCCTTTGAAGTGCCGACAAATGCATTTAGTCATAATTTTTGCAATTCTATCATCGGACAAAAACCTACAACACAAGATCAAACATGAATATCATTGATCATAATAATACAGTAAATGAAAATTGAATAATGTTGTTATATTTAGAAATCTCACCCTGCTTCATATGAAATAATATACTGCCTCCGATGAGCATCTTTATCTTCGAACTGCGGAACAAGTGCTACTGGATGCACTGACATGGGTGGATCTGAAGAACTGGATGGTGTGCCTCTAAGATGAAGATTAGTCAACCCACTAGATCCAGCAGAATCACTGTGAGTACGTGGGTGACTACTAGTAGAAGGTACTGCAGACGATGGTAGATGACCGTATGTGCCAGTGATCGTCTAATAGTACTGTGATGGTGGTGGCATGGCGATGGGAGAAGAATGGGTCTCTATAGAGCCATGAAGTGAACCCATGTGCGTAGGAGTAGGAACTGAATGATGCGACGACCTAGAATAAGAGGATCGTGCTAACACATTATCTAACTGACCCTCAGATATATGAATACTTGTTGGTCATCTATAAGGTGGAGGTTGTTTTTTCTTTTTTTTTCTATGTAAATTCAAATTTTTGCTTACCTTTGTCACCTTTACCTCCCATCTAAATTATATAAAGTTAACAAGTAGTTAGTCCTTACAAAATGAATATAAGAAAATGTCCCTTTTAGAATCTTATAAAAAAAGGAAGATTTGCTGTGAAAAGAACACATATCCATTTTCAAGTCATTAGTACACATTCCAAGTAACTAATTTCAAGTTCCTAATTCACATTTCAAATCACTAAATTAGTATTAAAACATTAGTGAAATTGTTATATAACCATAGCAAGTTTAGGCTCGCTCCAACAACACGAGAAAGACAAGAATATTTCTAATACTACATAAAATATGGAAAAGTGACAACAGTAATCTTACTCTGAATAGTACATATCATTCTTAAACAAGAAACATAAAGGTAAATAGTACAAAGTATAAAGACATTAATAGATAACAAATACAACCTACACAAACTAGTTCTCCTCTCCAGATTCTCCACTAAACCATTCACCCTCTTTGGAAGTTTTCTCATCTTCTACCCACTCAGCTTCTTCTTCTGCAATATTTAATTCTCCAAATATATTTTTTGGGTGGTTCAAACTATCCACTAAATCAATCTCTACTAACTGGTGATCAATCTGCATTTCATTTTGATACGCAGTCTCCAACACAATCTCAACTTTCACCCGCCCTATGGGCTTTGTGTTGATTATAGCCCACCAATCAGACTTATGTCTTCATAATGGATAAGGAGCATAGTACACTTATTTAGCATTTGCGTAAGAATAAATGGATCGTAAGCAGGATACATCCTATTGTGCTTAACTTCAATGATGTTATGCTCTTTAAGTACTCTTGTGCCTCTTGTTCTTGGATCAAACCACTTACATCGAAAGAGTACAATTTTTTATTGGCATACTCCATTTCTAAGATCTCTTGTATGATGTCAAAGTAATCAATATTATCATCACCCTTAACCCAAACACCACTATTGTTTGTTTTCCTTGTTATGGAGCATTCTTCGGTGTAAAAAATAAATTCATTTACTGTGTAATGGGACATTATACGATCTTCAACTAGTCCCAAAGAAATATCTTTCAAGAACTGACCATATGCGGCCACATTTGGTGAATGGTATACCTAAAGTTATTATATATATATTAGTTGAAGAATGTGTAAATGTTTAAAATTTATTGAAATATTAGTACACTTACACACCTCATATGTAAACCATGTTGTAAAGGATGCATATACTTGATTTTGGTGGAATTGAGTCTTAAATGAATTGAAGATCCAACATGTGAAACACAATTAGTTTCCTTAATGAAATGAGTAAATAAATATGATATGTTAATATTTAATATCCTTACTTTAAAGAGGGCACAATTTTCGGACAATTCAGCAAGACATACAAAGTTGCTGATTCGTGCTCCAAGGTAGTGAGCTGATGAAATATGATATTTTTTGTCTTACTACCAGATTGATTGAAAATTGATATTGGTTGTAAATAAGTCTCATTCTCGTCATCCTGATGTCGATTCGGTCTATTTCTTAAACAAGCAACTTGATCACCAAAGTAGTATGAACAAAATTGAGATGTTTCTCTTGCAAGATATGCCTCAACTGTAGAGCTTTCCATCCTATATTTATTTTTGGGACCCCTTTTCAATTTTTCAATTGTCCTGCATAATCTTAAGATTAGTTGTTTAGTATATAAAATTAGATACATATGAATTTGAAGAATTTTTAATAAATTAAATATGTTGCAATTGCTTACCGCTCGCCTGAATACATCCACCTAGTTTGAACTGGACCGCCTAGCCGAGCTTCGTGGACAAAGTGAATGGAAAGATGTTCCATCACATCAAAGAACCTGGGTGGAAAAACCCTCTCCAACTTGTTGGTGATAACAACAATATTACTTTCCATTCAAGCCAGATTATCTTCTTTTAATGTAGTGGAACATAAGTCTTTAAAGAACAACCTAATCTCTGCTATCGATTTCCATCTGTTTTCAGGCAAACCAATAAAATAAATTGGAAGTAATTGTTCCATGAAAACATGACAATCATGGCTTTTCATTCCATGTAAGATTTCCTGTGCCATATCAACCCTCTTTCCTAATTTTGAGGCATATCCATCGGACATCTTTAAATTTTGGACCCACTCACATATTTTTTGTTTTTGGTCCAACTTGAATGTATAACTAGCCTTAGACTTAAGAACATTGCCATTGGGCCCCTCCTGCAAGTGTAATTCCCTACGCTTTTAATATTCTGGTAAATCAAGTCTAGCTTAGGATTATCCTTTGTCTTGCCGGTAACATCCATAACTGTATTGAATAAGTTGTCAAAATAGTTCTTCTTAGTATGCATGACATCAATATTATGTTTAAGTAAATTATCTAGCCAATATTCTAACTCCCAAAATATACTTTGTTTAGTTCAATTATGTCAAAACGTCATATCCATCAAACCTATACATTGGTTCCTCGCTAACTTTTGGAAAATCCTGAACTATCTCCCAAATATCATGACCAGATAACCTTGGAGGTGGACTATCGTGTTCAGTTCTATTATTTCTGAATGCATTCTTAAGTCTCCTAAACTCATGATTAGGTGGCAAGAAATAACGATGATAATCAAACCATGAATTTTTTCTGCCATATCTCAATGTGAAAGATTTTGTATTTTCCATGCAGTATGGACAAGCCAACTTTCTAGCTGTCATCCACCCAGACAACATTCCATAAGCAGGGAAATCATTAATAGTCCACATTAGATATGCACTCAGATTAAAATTCTATTTAATTGAAATATCCCAAGTTTTAACCCCCTCATGCCATAAAGTTCATCAATCAAAGGTTGCAAGTAGACATCTATTTCTCTTTTTGAATTATGTGGGTCAGGAACAACACAATTCAAAAATATATATGGACTAGTCATCAATATTTTAGGAGGAAATTCTATGGGGTGATAAATACAGGCCAACATGAATATGGCGCAGCACCAACAAAAAAAGATGAGAAACCATCCGCACACAATCCTACTTAAATATTTCTTGGCTCAGCTGCAAAAGATAAGTTGCATCAAAATGCTTCCAAGCCTCTCCATCAGATGGATGACACATAACACCAGTGGGCCTTCTATTTTCACTGTGCCATCTCATATGAGGAGCTGATTTGTTTGAAGCATACAACCTCTTCAACCTTGGTATTAGAGGTAAATAATGCATCGCCTTAATATCAATATTTCCACAACTACCATGCTTATAGAGAGGGTGTTGAAAAAACTTACAAAACTCTAGGTTAGCATCTCCCTTAAAGTATAATATGCAACTATTTTCACAATAATCAATTCTAACCGAGGAGAGGCCTAACTTGACACCATTCTTTTTGACCTATAGAAAGAATCAGGAACCTCTAAAGCGAGGTTAACTAACTCTGTAATAAGGTCTATGATTGAGTCTATTCCTCCTTCAGCAATATTCCAATCAGATTTAATACTTAATAATCTAACAGCAACAGACAATCGAGAGTGCAAGCATCCATCAAACAAAGGATGACTAGCAACATTCAATTGTTCATAAAAACAACATGCTTCTCTATTGAGAATATCTTCAACATTTCCCCTAAATCTCCCCCCATGTTGCATCCCAAAAGCATTATGTGTCATTTCTGTCATCCTAGTATCTTGATAGTTATTATGCCCTGCAAACCTACTACTTTCACCAATACCAAAGTTATTTTACTCAACATCACCATGACTAGTACACAATATTAAAAAGTCCTCATGAAACCCTTTATAAAGATGATCCTTCACAACTTCTTCTTTTAGAATGCTTGTACCATCACATTTAACACAAAGACAACGAATCATCCGAAAAAAGTAACCAATCATCAAATGTTTTGATATGTTCAATAAATCGATTGACACCTTCAAGAAATTTCATCCTAAGACCCATTCTATTACCATTATTTCATTGAATATCCATCTATAATCAGGTTCCATCTACACAATCAATTATATTCAAGTAATTAGTTCAAGTCACAAAAGTTCATATTTAAAGAACCTACACTGAAACATTTTCATTTCACTAATTCACTTCTCAAGAGACCACACTTTACTAAATTCAAAACACAAGTTCACATTTCAAGTACCTACACCTAAACATTTTCAAGTCACTAATTCACTTCACAAGTTACCAAACTAAACTAAATTTACATGTCAAGTACCTACATTTAAACATTTTCAAGTCACTAATTCACTTCACAAGTTACCAAACTAAACTAAATTCAAAATGAAAATTCACATTTCAAGTACCTACACTTAAACATTTTCAAGTCACTAATTCACTTCACAAGTTACCAAACTAAACTAAATTCAAACTGAAAAGTTCACATTTCATGTACCTACACTTAAACATTTTCAAGTCACTAATTCACTTCACAAGTTACCAAACTAAACTAAATTCAAAATGAAAAGTTCACATTTCAATTACCTATACTTAAACATTTTCAAGTTACTAAGTCACTTCACAAGTTACCAAACTTAACTAAATTCAAAACAAAAGTTCACCTTTCAAGTAAATACACCTAAACATTTCAAGTCACTAATTCACTTCACAAGTTACCAAACTTAACAAAATTCAAAACAAAAGTTCACCTTTCAAGTAACTACACCTAAACATTTCAAGTCTCTAATTCACTTCACAAGTTACCAAACATAACTAAACTTAAAACAAAAGTTCACCTTTCCAGTAACTACACTCAAACATTTCCAAGTCACTAATTCACCTCTCAAGTGACCACACTTTACTAAATTCGAAACAAGTCGCTAAGTCACCTCTCAAGTGACCACACTTTACAAAATTCAAAATAAAAATTCACATTTCAAGTACCTACACTTCAACATTTTCAAGTCACTAAGTCACTTCTCAAGTGATCACACTTTACTAAATTCAAAACAAAACTTCACATTTCAAGTACCTAGACTTAAACATTTTCAAGTTACTAATTCACTTCACAAGTTACCAAACTTAACTAAATTCAAAACAAAAGTTCACCTTTCAAGTAACTACACCCAAACATTTCAAGTCACTAATTCACTTCACAAGATACCAAACTTAACTAAATTCAGAACAAAAGTTCACCTTTCAAGTAAATACACCTAAACATTTCAAGTCACTAATTCACTTCACAAGTTACCAAACTTAACTAAATTCAAAACAAAAGTTAACCTTTCAAGTAACTATACTTAAACATTTTCAAATCACTAATTCACCTCTCAAGTGACCACACATTACTAAATTCAAAACAAAAATTCACATTTCAAGTACCTACACTTCAACATTTTCAAGTCACTAAGTCACCTCTCAAGTGATCACACTTTACTAAATTCAAAAAAAAAAAATCAAATTTCAAGTACCTACACTTCAACATTTTCAAGTCACTTCTCAAGTGACCACACTTTACTAAATTCGAAACAAAAGTTCACATTTTACGTACCTACACTTGAATATTTCTAGTCATTAATTCACTTCACAAGTTACCAAACTTAACTAAATTCAAAACAAAAGTTCACCTTTCAGGTGACTACATCTAAATATTTCAAGTCACTAATTCACTTCACAAGTTATCAAACTTAACTAAATTCAAAACAAAAGTTCACCTTTCAAATAACTACACTTAAACATTTTCAAGTGACTAATTCACCTCTCAAGTGACCATAGTTTACTAAATTCAAAATAAAAATTCACATTTCAAGTACCAGCACTTCAACATTTTCAAGTCATTAAGTCATCTTTTAAGTGACCACACTTTACTAAATTCAAAACAAAATTTCACATTTTAAGTACCTACAACATTTTCAAGTCACTTCTCAAGTGAGCACACTTTACTAAATTCAAAATAAAAGTTCACATTTCACGTACTTACACTTAAACATTTTAAGTCACTAATTCACTTCACAAGTTACCTAACTTAACGAAATTCAAAACAAAAGTTCACCTTTGAAGTAACTACACCTAGACATTTCAAGTCACAAATTCACTTTACAAGTTACCAAACTTAACTAAATTCAAAACAAAACTTCACCTTTCAAGTAGATACACCTAAATAATTTCAAGTCACTAATTCACCTCTCAAGTGACCACACAATTCAAAACAAAAATTCACATTTCAAGTACCTACACTTCAACATTTTCAAGTTACTAAGTCACTTCTCAAGTGACCACACTTTACTAAATTCAAAACAAAAGTTCACATTTCACATACCTACACTTAAACATTTCAAGTCACTAATTCACTTCACTAGTTACCAAACTTAACTAAATTCAAAGCAAAAGTTCACCTTTCAAGTAACTACACCTAAACATTTCAAGTCATGAATTCATTTCACAAGTTACCAAACTTAACTAAATTCAAAACAAAAATTCACCTTTCAAGTAACAAAATTCAAAACACAAGTCACTAATTCTTAATTCAAGTAACTACACCTAAAGATTTCAAGTCACTAATTCACTTCTCAAGTGACCACGTACTTTACTAAATTCAAAATGAAAGTTCGCATTTCAAGTACCTACACTTAAATATTTTCAAGTCACTAATTCACCTCTCAAGTGTTCGCACTTTACTAAATTCAAAACAAAATTCACATTTCAAGTATCGACACTTAAATATTTTCAAGTCACTAATTCACTTCTCAAGTGACCATGTAGTTTACTAAATTCAAAATACAAGTTCACATTTCAAGTACCTACCCTTAAACAAATCGAAGTCTCTAATTCACTTCTCAAGTGACCACACTTTACTAAATTCGAAACAAAAGTTCACCTTTCAAGTACCTAAATTCAAAACACAAGTCATTAATTCATAATTCAAGTAACTACACCTAGACATTTCAAGTCACTAATTCACTTCACAAGTTATCAAACTTAACAAAATTCAAAACACAAGTTCACATTTCAAGTTTCAAAACGCAAGTCACCAATTCATAATTCAAGTAACTACACTTAATCACTTTCAAGTAACGGATTTATTTATAGTATAAGTCAAACAATTGAACAAGTGTAATAAAGAAAATAAGTAGAGGTGTCGCATGTCCCTCTCACACCATATAATCATCACAAAATTTTTATGGCTTTCAAAGCCTTCTACAACGAACAATTCCACCTTAACCCTACTTTTAAAGACTTCATTATAAGAAAATAGAGAGAAATCAACTTACCTTTGCTTGTCCTAAATTAAAGAGAAAGAGACAAGCAGTCACCGAAAAATAGCAAAGCAATTCTTTTCCCGAATTCAGATTTTGTCAAACATCAACATCAAATTAGCCCTCCTTTAACATCCAAAATGGAACAAACCCACTATACTAATTAGTTACTGTCTTTCATATGCCATACTTAGTGCAAATGTTGAAAGCCAAAGTGTTGTAACTGGCCAAGAATTAATGGACAAACTCTAAAACAGGCTTCAGATTTCCAAAAAAACACATAATGTTGCAGCTAATAACAAACCAATTTCTCTATTTTTGGATTCAACAGTAGAATTACTAATTATGTTAGCTAAGTAAATTGTACTTCGAGATTCATATAACAAAAAAAAATTAAAATCGACCTGTTACTGTTGCTGCCATCATTGTCGTTGCTACCGTCGCTATCGTTGCTACGGTTGGTGCCATCAGCGTCATTGCTGCCGTTGCTAGGTTGATGTCGTCGGTATCGTTGTAGGTGAGCTAAGATGAGATGAGGCCGTTGAGCTGATGTTGTTGGGTCGTCGGTTAGTTTAGGCGAGTGAAGTGAGGTCGGTCGATCGATTTTTGAGATAGAAAGGAAAATTAAGATTGGGCAGTTGGGTCAGGTAATTACAAAGGAAAAGGAGCAATTAAGATTGGGTTGGGTCGGATCATTAACGGGTATTAACATAATAAGCGGTTGATTTATTTTTAAAATAAATTATCATTCGAAAAATGACCACTTGTGGTCGATTTTTATTAAAAAAATTAAAATTTTAATAAATTATATAATATTTATAATAACATCTAAATAATTTAATGAAATGCATATAAATCAGATAATTAGTTATTTTATCATCACATTAACACGAGTGGTATATTTCCTCAATCATATAATAACATCAATGCATTTTGTAAATCAGGATGAATTTTTAGTTAATTAGCTTTTAAATACAATATTATATATATACCTCGTAAAACAGCGTGTTAATCAGATAAATTATTGATTAATTAGCTTACGTTATTACAACTTCAACAATATACCCATGTCTACATTGACACAATTAGTATATGTATTTCCTTAATAGTATGATATCAACGTATTATTAAAAATATTTTGATATATAGATTTAGTTATCTAGCTTTTGATTATTGCATACGTCACTACACAAAATAGATGTATATATACATATATTCGATTGGCTATCAGCTTCCAAATATATACTATATACATCACATACACGATTTTATTACCCCATAATAATATACAACATATTTCACATATACTCAGATGAATTATCAATTAGTTTATCTTATGTTATTATACATTCACTACATAATATATATACATACACTATATATACCTATACACACATACACACTATCGACTATCAAATTCTAAATACGTACTATATACATCACATATGTATACGAGTATATTACCATGCGTAATATAGTGCGCCGTATTTCATATACATACTTTGATGTGTTATTGATTAATTTGATTAACTTACATTAATATAACTTCAACGTACAGTATATTATTACTTCAATCGTTTCAAATCAAGGTATTCAATATGTTTGGATAGATTCTACTAGTTTTTTACTACATCATTCATTGATCGATCACTACATCACATCCACAAGTATATTACCTCATAATACAACACATTCATTATATTCTGATGAATTATTGGTTATATATGTACGTTACATTATTATAACTCCAATAGTAGCATAATATCATCACCTTAACTGTATGATATAGACATATTCATTATACAAAGATTATGTTTAACGTAATTTATCTAATATATACAAAAAAAAATATTTATTTTATATATTGAAACATAAGTAAAAGACAAAGATTGTGTTTAACGTAATTTATTTATTTTATTTCATATATTTCTTAGTTTATCATTTTACAAAATCTAAGTTTAATTGATTTTTATTATTATTATATTGGTTATCGACTACGTGTGATCAGTGTAATTTTAAAAAATAATATATTCAATTTTACATATAATAATTAAAATATATTTTTTTAATCAAAAGTGACCTCAAGTGGTTGTTTTGCAATTATTTTTTAATAAAAAGTGACCACAAGTGGTCTCTTTTTAAAAATATTTTTTTCTATTCTTTTAATAGAAAAGCGACCACAAGTGGTCGCTTTTATATAAATATTTTTATTTAATTTTTAAATAAAACCGAGTCTCAATTTATTTTTTTCATTTTTTAATCAAAAAGAGACCACTAGTGATTGGTTTCATAAATAATTTTTTTTATTTTTTTAATTCCTGTGGTCGCTTTATAAAATATTTTAAATTTAATTTTGAAAATAAAAGCGACCACAAGTGATCTCTTTTTAAAAATAGATTTTAATCAATTTTTTAAAATAAAAATGACCATAAGTGGTCGCTTTTTTAAAATTATTTTCTGGTGCACTTTTTAAAAATCAAAAAGCGACCACAAGCGATCGTTTTAAAAAAAAATTAAAAGAAATAAGAATTAATATAAAAATTCTTGAAATGATTATCTTGGAATTTTAAAAAATAAAAACCGACTACATGTGGTCGGTTTTGTTGCAACCACAAGCTGTGATCGGTTTTTTGTGGTCGGAAAAACTATTTTTTTTAGTAGTGGCAACATAAGCAAACATGTCAATCTGTTATCTGCTTATAATCCTTTTATAAGTGAGGTAATAAATCACAAATATCAATTTAAGTGACTCAATGCTTAAATGACCATAATAATTAATTAGATGTGATATAGTAAAATAATGATTGAAGCAGCGAAATAAACATGTCTTAAATGACTTACAACAATTAATTAAAAGTCATATAGCAAAATTGTTGCAAAAAAAGATTGTAAAAAAAGTTTAGGTGAGCCTCATATAAGACACCAAGTTAATTTAAAACATCAAAAGTTAATTTATCGTTTTATGTCTATATTATCTTTTTTATTAAATATTATTAATTTTTTAATATTAGATGACTTATAATAATTAATTAGAGGAGATATTTAGTAAAAAGTGATATATCAAAGTTACTATAAAAAATATTTGTGAAAAAAGATTTAAGTGAGCCTCATATAAGACGTTTAGTTAATTTAACACATCAAGAGTTAATTTATCATTTTATGTCTATATTGCTTTTTATTAGATATTATAAATTTTTTAATACTTAGATGACTTATAATAATTAATTAAGGGAGATATTTAGTAAAAAGTGATACAACAAATTTACTTTAAAAATATTTGTGAAAAAATTTTAAGTGGGTCTCACATAAGGTGTTAAGTTAATTTAAAACATCAAGAGTTAAGTTATCATTTTATATCTATTTTATTTTTTTATTAAATATTAGTATTATTTTTTAATACTTAGATGAATTATAATAATTAATTAGGATTGATATTTAATAAAATTGCGATTGAAGCAGCTCAAGTAGACATATCATAAATGTCTATTTTACTTTTTATATTAAATTTTATTAATCTCTTAATATATCAATGACTTATAATAATTAATTAGGAGTGATATAGTAAAATTACGGAGCAAGCAGTCTGCTAAAGCAGGCATGTCGAAACTGCCTCTTCTGATACAAAAACAACAACAACAAACCCAGTATATTCCCACAAAGTGGGGTCTTGGGAGGGTAAGATGTACGCAGTCCATACCACTACCCCCGAAGAAGTAGAGAGACTGTTCTGATAGACCCCCGGCTCAAGACAGTGGACCGTAGACCCAAAAAAAAAAATTAACCGACTGAGGGCACATGATAAAATAACAGAGCAATAACATCCATAAAAATGAAGTACATTAATAAACCAAGGGCTCCCCTCCCCCAAACCTAGACCTATCACCCAAGCTACGCCAACCTCTCCTATCTGCCGACTACGGCTCGACCACCTTACTTAGCCCTCTACCTTAATACTTTTTCTCCAAACTTTCCTATCGTGGGTCATGTCCTCAGTAAGCTACAACTGCTTCATGTCACTTCTAATCACGCCTCTCCAGTATTTCTTCGGTCTACCCCTACCCCTTTTAAAACCCTCTAAGGCCAACCTCTCGCACCTACGAACTGGGGCATTTATGCCCCTCCTCATTACATGACCAAACCATCTCAACCACACTTTCCTCATCTTATCCTCTACCGAAGCCACACCCACCTTTTCTCAAATAGTGTCATTCTTTACCCTGTCAGCCCTCGTATAACCACACATCCAACGTAACATTCTCATTTCCGCCACCTTCAACTTTTAGAAGTGAGAAATCTTACCAGGACAACACTCCGCTCCATATAACATGGCCGTCCGGACCGCAGCTTTATAGAATTTACCTTTAAGCTTGAGAGGCACCTTTTTATCACATAAAAGTCCCGAGACGAGCCTCCATTTCATCCAACCTACCCCAATACGGTGAGAAACATCCTCATCAATCTCTCCATTCCCCTGGATCATAGACCCAAGATACTTAAAATTATCCCTCTTACAAACCACCTGCGACTCCAATTACACTATCGCTTCGTCCTCTCTCCTCGAGTCACTAAACTTACACTCCAAGTACTCTGTATCGGTCCTAGTCAACCTAAATTCTTTAGACTCGAGGGTCTGTCTCCAAACCTTCAACTTATCATTAACACCTCGGCGCGACTCATCAATCAAAACTATATCATCCGCAAAAAGCAAACACTAAGGGACCTCCCCTTGTATATTCCTCGTCAACACATCCATCACCAAGGTGAATAAGAACGGACTAAGAGTCGATCCCTGATGCAACCCTGTCAAGATCGGGAAATGCTCAGAATCTCCTCCCGCGATCCTTACCCGGGTCTTCACCCCCTCGTATATATCCTTAAATGCCACTGGTATCTTCCTCGCCTCCAAGCATCTCCACAGAACCTCCCTAGGGACCTTGTCATACGCCTTTTCCAGTTTAATAAACACCATGTGGAGATCCCTCTTCTTCTCTCTCTATACTGCTCAACCAGCCTCCACACAAGGTGAATTGCCTCAGTCGTCGAGCGACCAGTCATAAAACCAAATTGATTCTCTGAAATATGAACTAACTTCCTCAACCTCCGCTCCACTACCCTCTCACAAATATTCATCGTGTGACTCAACAACTTAATACCACGGTAATTATTGCAACTCTGAATGTCACCTTTGTTTTTATAGACCGGAATAATCGTGCTTCATCTCCACGCCTCGGGCATATTAGTAGATTTGAAGATATTGTTAAGCAAATGGTTTAGCCACCTCAACCCTGCACCGCTAGCAAACTTCCAAAAATTTACCGAAATCTCATCAGGCCCCGTAGCTCTGCCCCTCCGCATCTTGTGAATAGCCTCACAGACTTCCTCCACCTTAAAACGCCTACAATATCCAAAATCATGAGACTCCTCAGTGTTCTCCAGCTCTCCTAACACAATACCTCGGTCCCCCACATTCAAGAGCTTATGGAAATACAACTGCCATCTTTTCTGAATTAGAGCGTCCTCCGCCAAAACGCTACCATCCTCCCCCTTAATGCACTTCACTTGGTCCAAATCCTGTCCCTTACGCTCTCTAGACTTAGCAAGCCTAAACAACCTCTTTTTCCCACCTCTGTCCTCTAATCCCAAATACAGTCTCTTAAAAGCTGCTGACTTAGCAGCCGTTACTTCTAACTTAGCCTCTTTCTTAGCTACCTTGTACTCCTCCCTGCTCATCCGTTTCTCCTCTTCATCCTTACTCTCAGCCAGCTTTATGTAAGCCGCCTTCTTCGTCTCCACCTTCTTCTTCACTTCTTCATTCCACCACCAATCCCCCCCGTGCTGGCCAGGCCTGCCCTTCGAGACACCCAGGACCTCTCTAGCGAAACTGTTTCTTCTAATATATAGAATAATACTTAGATAAATTATAATAATTAATTAGGACTGATATTTAATAAAGTTACGATTGAAACAGCTCAAGCAGACATATTATATATGTCTATTTTATTTTTTATATTAAATATTATTAATTTTTTAATATGTAACTAACTTATAATAATTAATTAGAAGTGATATAGTAAAATTACGAAGCATGCAGCCTGCTTAAGCAGGCATGTCAAAACTGCCTCTTCTAACATATACTAGAGGAGCATAGCCTGTGTCAGCACGGGCCCAACATTAAAATATTTTAATTATGTACGACCTAAAAATTTAATAAAATATGTGAAATTTGTGATTTTGTATAATTTAACTGTTTTACCCCTTCTCATAGTTGCATTATGATATTTCTGGGGTGTGAGAGTGATTGACATGATTTTCGATGCATTTTGGTATTATTTATGCAATATTGTGGTTTTTTATGGCTTCGAGAGCCTTATTTTAGACTTATGTGGATATATTTCGATCCATGCGTTGGATGGACGAACGGACTGCGCCAGAAGATCCAAAATATCGATTTTAGGCTAGGTAGACCTTTGGTTCGGGTCCCGGTGTACCCGAGCTCATTTCGACCTATTGATCGAAAAGTTGGAAAATTAAAAATATGGATGTGGGACCTTTATTTGATCAAAACGACCTTGGATGAAAAATTCAACTTCGTCAACAGATCTAGAATGTCGATTTTTGGGGTGTTAGCATGTTTGGTATGATTTTACGGCTTTTAAATCTCATTTCGACTCTCGATTTGGAAAATTATAATTTCGAATTTCGGGGGTTAACTTTGTGAAAATGATATTTTTTTGAAAATCTGACGCCAATGCGTTCGGAACGTCGAATTTAGTACGATTGCATAGTTCGTTTGCATGTATCGGATTTCAAACGAATCCGGGGCACCCGTCGAAGTCCGGAGTGGACTTTTAAAAAAAAAAACAGCAGCTATTGCAGATTTTTCTGCTATAAATATAGCAGATTTTTCACTTTTTGGTCTATTTTGCTCATTTTTTATCTTGCCGAGTTAAACCCTAAAGTAGTGTGGGAGCTTAAAAGTAAATTTTGAGGGAGCTTGGGAAGCTAGATTAACACCTTGGTTTTATTACGGATTAAGGTAAGAATTCACCGTTTTCTTAGTAATTTCTTGATTAATTTCTCAAAACCCCAAAAATCTTAGAGCATGATTTTAAACTCAAATTTCACTCCTTTCACTTGAATAATATTTTTATCTTATAATTACTAGTTTTTCATCAATTTAACCTTCAAAACAATTCTGATTCTTGATTTTAACCCGGATTTCAAAGATTTTACCCGGTAAAGCTCAAAAATGGTTTTTCTTCGATTTGAATTCCATTTTTTTACTCGATTTAACTTGGTTTTTCAGCTGTAGGTTCCTAAAAATATGAGAAACATGTTTTTGAATTAAAGTTCTGATTTTGCCCTTGTTTTTTGAAAACTCATTTTGGGGGTCCGTTTTGACCCCGAATCAAAAGTAGTCAGTATGGATGTCATTGGTTTTGTCTTGACGCGTAGATTTCATATTTGATATTTTTAGTGGATTTCGGAATTGTTCGTTAAAAGTAAGGTCGCGAGTTTAAGTGTAGCAGATCGGTTTCGACTTTCAAGGTATGTTATGTCTTAACTCTTTCAGACTGAGCTGGGTATTAAATGATGATATAAAATACATGTTAAGGGTGGGAAATAATCATAAAAAATGACTATTTATGTGTTGTGCCCGTGTGGGGAACTATATGTGATGTGACTGCTGAAATTAAATTATTATGTGATATGTGTGACCGCGTGGGGTCCAATGTGATATTAATAGCTTTGAATACATATGAATAATTGTATTGTGTTTTTAAAATGCTAATGTGGTACCATTGGTGTATTGTGATTATATTCATACTTTATTGGCAAATAAGACATGTGAAAATTAATGGATGATACAAAAATAATGAGCGAATATTAGCGCATGTGGTTGTGAAAATGTATCATTGAGGTTGGTTGTGGAAATATATAATGTGGTTGGTTGTGGAAATACTCATTATGATTATTTGTGAGCATTACATCTTCATATCATACTCATTCATGAAACATTGGTACCACCGTGGCAACATCTGAGAAATACTGGCAACACTTTTTAAAAGATATTGTAACACCTTATAAAACCCTTTCCGAGAGATGTGTCGGAAAGGAGATATGAGATATGTGGATTGTATACGGGTTAACGAACCCCTCATAGGTCCTACGTCGGGAAGCTTTAGCTCCGTAGGCGCATACAGGGATTGTGCGATGATCCCATAGGTTATGCGATGACCTCGTGCATCATCATTATCATCATCATTATCATATACATTGCACTCACTTTATTGTGCTTATGTTGTGTTGTATTGCCTTATTGACTTGTCATCTATGTATTTGTCTTACCTTCCTTTACTTGTATTTGATGATCTTGTATCTATATGTTCTCTCTTATTCCATTTATATGTGAAATAATGTATACTTGTGTTCTATATCTTGGTGTGTTATTGTAATATATGTGAAATATATTAGAACTATTAGTGCAAGCTGTGTGGGGTACCGTTGTGGGACATTTTCTGATTGCAGGTGACATGCCCTTAGTGTATATTTTGTATGCTTTATTTACTACTTTGTTTGGTCGGCCTATGATACCTACTAAGTACAAGTGGACCGTACTCATGCCTACTGCGCCCTTTCGGTGCAGGTCCTAGCTCAAGTGCACCTCAACTTGATTGACTCAAGTTATTATTGGAGCTTCTAAGGTAGCGATTGGACATTCATGCATCCGAAGTTCACCTCTATTTTTCTATAGCAGTTATGTCTTTATTAGTATTCGAAGACAGTTATTATTCCTTTGTGGTTATTTTTCTGATGTATTTGACTCTTGGATTGTATTAGTAGTTTTTACACTATTGACACCTGGTTTTGGGCATGATTGGTATTTTGGATAAGTTCTTTCTGCATTGTTATAATTACTTATACGGTTCGGCTTCGTTCTAGAAGCCTTACCTTGGGATATTTATGTCTTTTCCTCTTTTCGTATCGATTTGGGTGATAGGATTACTTGTCAAGGTACGGCGCGATCAGTGCCACCATGACCTTCCTTTTTGGTTCGTGATAAGAGGTAATTTAGTAAAACCACAATTGAAGCAACGAAACAAATATGTGTTAAATGACTTACCACAACTAACTAAATGTGATATCGCAAAATTACTATAAACAAAATACTTGTGAAAAAAATTTAAGTGACCCTCATATAAGATGTCGAGTTAGTTTAAAACATCAAGAGTTAATTATCATTTTGTAGATTTTATCTTTTTATTAAATATTATTAATTTTTTAATACTTAGATGACTTATAATAAATAATTAGGGATGATATTTAGTAAAATCATGATTGAAGCAGTTAAAGCAGACATGTTATAAATGTAAATTTTACTTTTTGTAATAAAATGTTATTAGTTTTTTATGTAGATGACTTATAATAAATAATTAGGGGTGATATTTAGTAAAATTATGATTGAAATAGCTGAAGCAGACATGTTATAAATGTAAATTTTACCTTGTTAATAAAATATTACTCCCTCCGTTTAAAAAAGAATGACCTACTTTCCTTTTTAGTCTGTTTAAAAAAGAATGACCCCTTTCCTTTTTTGGCAATACTTTAATTTCAACTTTTCATATGACATGTTTAGGACCACAAGATTAAAGGGCATTTTTGTACATTTGATACAACTTTAATTTAAGGCCACAAGACTCAAAAGTCTTCTTTATTTTCTTAAACTTTATGCCAAGTCAAAGTAGGTCGTTCTTTTTTAAACGGGGGGAGTATTAGTTTTTTAATACATAAATAACTTATAATAATTAATTAGGGGTGATATAATAAAATCACTGTTGAAGTAGACATATCATAAATATTTATTTTACCTTTTTTAATTAAATATTATTAATTTTTAGTACATAACCGACTTATAATAATTAATTAAGGGCGTATAGTAAAATTATGAATTTAATATTATTAATTTTAAATACATAAATGACATATAATAATTAATTAGGGGTGATATAGTAAAATCACGGTTAAAGCACCTAAAACAGATAGGTCATAAATATCTATTTTACTTTCTAATTAAATATTATTAATTTTTAATTAAATATTATTAATATTTTTAATATATAAATAATTTATAATAATTAATTAGGGGTGATATAGTAAAATCACGAAGCAAGCAGCCT